>NC_135419.1:25007602-25157602 GCF_051991245.1 Festucalex cinctus | reverse complement strand
CCCCCCCCCCACCCCCACCCCATATCTGAGTCGCAGAGTGGATAGTAGGGGTGGGAATCTCTGACATGAGGCCGATTCGATATGTATCTCGATACACAAGTTGCGATTCGATTGAAAAACGATTATCTTTCAGAACAGAACGGTTCGATACGGTTCGATTAAGTTTGGGAACGATACAATTTTCGATTCGATACGATTAATTTCAATATTCAAAACTAATAGTGACATTTGTTGGTTGTAAACATTAATCTTAAAACACCACAAATTTTTACAGTATCTACAAATGTGTAAAAAAAAGAACAACAACAATGTCTTCTATATTTTTATATATTGAATCAATTATTTAAATGGACCGGAACAAAGGGCTGGGCGATATGACTGAAAATGTATCAGTTTAAATATTTATTAGTTGTTATTGACAGTTATAATTGTTTTTTGTTTGTTTTTTTAATTCAAAATAAGGATCAGGAAAACAAAAGGCTGATAATTCAATTTGAAATATAAATATTTAACCTTTAGACAGACACCAACACAATTAAACAGAATATGTCCACATTGTGAAGTATTTCAGAAACATAAATTTAAGACATGAAATAAACCTACCGTCCAGCCAAAGAAATATGAAGCCACCTTATGGAACAATAAATCTATCAAACCCATTTTAACAACTTAATATATCCAAAAATATTTCCAAAAGTGCCCTAACCTTTTTATCAACAATTTTTGTTTTTATTTTTGTTTTTCTTTGCCATCACATTCATTTTTGGTTAATGTATGATATCTTTTTTGTTTTTTTAATCTGAGACACAATGATGACAACGGAATCACAACAGTTTGTTTTGTTTTTTGGGCTGTCGTTCATTTTGAGTTTGATGACGTAATTGCGGGCACGTCTCAGTTCTCCGATCTGCTGCTCATGCTAGTTGTCGACATTGACAGGGAGCCACAAACTGAGAAATGAGATACTTGCAGTGTGCTTTTAGCATAGCTGGTGTGTTGGCTGTGGGACATACCTGTGTCGTTTGAATCCATGCATTGGATCGTCACGGGAGTTATTCTTTTTGGCTCGCGCGCAGTACCAACGCCGGCCCGGGACATACAAGTGCACCGAGAGGACTCGATAGCCATGGGAAATACCGAGATGTACGGCACCGGCTTCTGCTAAATGTCTCCACTGTTGCATGTTGTCACTCGTGCGCGCGCGCGCGCGCCGTTGTTCTGTCGGATCAGCATACCTCGTCAGATCAGCATACCCGTATGCTGATCTGACAGCTGCCTCTATCGGGCTAGCATACGTAGTCAGAATAGCATTCCTACGTTACGACGATCCCGTAAATGATAATAATACACTGCAATTAGGCTAAACACAGATGCATATTAAAAACACTTGAGCTACCAAAGAAGCATATGTAGTTAGTTTTAACACGAGCATGCTGTTCTGACGGCTGATTGTAACATCGGTATGCTGTTTTGATGGCTGAAATGGGCACCCGCAGCACATTGTTGCCTTAGTTTACGAGTCAAGAAAAAATAAGGCCAATTATAGAGCCACATTAAAACTTCAGAGGACAATATGCCAACGCGCTCCCACAAACGATTTGCATGAATTTCTGTATTTTTAGATGATTTAAGTTTTCGCGTCTCATTCCGTTGTGTTCATTTTGCTGACTGCTGCGTTCAGGTGTAGGCTTATGTGCACAGGGTCGTCATACGAAAACATTTTTATATATCAAAACAAACTGTTGTCAATAAATCAAACAAAAACCATATGCAGGCGCGGATGACAGTTTCCTCACCAAACTGAGGCTGAATGCACATTATAATGACTTGCACACGAACTGCCCACTTGGTGACACAATTGTCATTTCTAAGTAGTGTAAAAGGCAACATTATAATCAAACATCAAAATATTGGCTCCAGCGATACCCATTATGTATGATAGTTGTCTACATGACAGAAAATTGTCTAGATTTAATTGAACAGATTTTGCAGGCTGTGAGAGAATTTGCCAGTTGGAACACCATTGCTTAATTTTGAAAGAAACATTTGAGAAGACTCGAAAAAAATGAGCTTTATTGTTGAATTCAAAATGAAAACCGATGCAGGACGATGAAACATATTTTATGTACAAACTACAATACACGTTGCCAGTTTGCTAAAAGTACAAAAACATCAAGTGACAAAAACTACACAACGTCTCAAAAGATTCCAAACTTCGATGGCTGTTGTGTCGCGAGCACGGCGTTGACGGTAGGCGGCCCCCCTCCCCCCCAAAAAAGGTGCGTAACGTCTTTGCATTATGTTTACAACATCCGGGGAATGAAGCGTCTCTGAGCGCTACTTTGCTAGCTCTCTGTAAACACGGAAGTAGTTTGAATGGTGATGCTACTGAAATGTAAACAAAACAAGTAGAGCACGGTGCAGAACTCTTGCTATTGTTATGAAAACCATTAAGCCTCACTCTCAACCGATTCACAGCAACGCGATATCCGGTCCACAGCTTTACAAGCAATGTATCTAAGGATTCCCGGCGGATTTTGTATCGGTTGACAAGTCTGCTACCGATACGGTCGTTTAGCTCCCCTTGACGACCGATGGTTCGGTCGAATCGGTTTTTTGTCCCACCCCTAGTGGATAGATCTCAAAACGCAGCCCCTTGCATTTCAGTGTGGGCAGCACATATGCATACCTTCCTTGAACGATGAGTAGTTGATGTAGTTTGATGAGGCGGTGCAGCAATTCGATTATCATCCCATTTCTTCTTTGTTATAAGTGCACAGCCTTCTGAACCCATTCGTTGTCTATGTGTTGAGTGTGTCATGACTCAGGTCATGCAGGAGTAAGGTTTGGGTCTTGTCTCATGTCTGGGGTTATGCCTGGGTTAAGTTTGAGTAGAGTTCATGACCGTGCGCCAGAGTTCACGACCCGTTACGTGTCTGTTTTGGTATTGATGTAACAGCGTCCAATTTCAACTAGTTTTAGGCTATATGATGTCTGGACTATGTGATGTCAGGAATCTTTAATGCTATGTGATGTCTAGGACGATCTGTAATACTATGTGATGTATATGATGTCAAGAATCTGTAATCGCGTTACTGGGTTAACAGCCAATCAGAGAATTCCATGTCAGAACTGGTACTCACATGTCTAGCCACAACCAATGAGATTGATCGACTGTCTATAGGGTCTGAGAAATGTGTGTGTGGTCGCCGGATTATTGCTCACTGTTTCACTGTGCTTTTCCGCTGCCCAAAGGGGGCTTGGCGTGTCGTGATTCTCGATGCATTCTCGTTGTTTTTAGTTTTGTCAAGTTATGTGAATAAATGGTTAAAACCTTATTTGTGTCTGCGCCTTGGGATCCAACCTCTCAGCACACGACAGAGGGGCAGGTACCACGGAATGGAGCGTTGCTGTATTCATCTTGGATACATATGCTGTCAGTCCACAACAAAAATAAAGGAGTTTGACTCATTTGTTAGTACTTTGAGAGAGAGTTGTTTTAATGTAATTAGATGTTCTTTTTTTTTGTTTTTGTTTTTTGTTTTTTTCCTGTTTTGCAGACGTCTCAGGAAACAAGGATAGCAGCAGTGTAGCCGTAGCGATGGCAGCAGTTCTGTCGACTCTGTGGGGACGCCCGACGGGACCTACTGGACCTCCAGTCCTCATCACAGCAAAACTTAAGTAACACTCTACAAGGTGACTCACTTCTACCAAAGTTATAGGATAAAATATGGGTATTTTTACTCATGTTATGCTTTCAGATACTATGACTGATTATAACACATACAACCAGAACCAAGAGACAGGGGCAATTTGCTCAGTATTCACTGGCGAAAAGAGATGCATGGGTATATTGTAATAATCCAACCAAAACACTGATGAAATATTCCAGTGGTTTTAGAGCCTGGCAAAAGAAGAATAACTTTGTTTTCTTGCCAAAGGCTCTACTTTGCCAGACTTCTGCAAATAGTCATGACTCAGAAACTATACCCACACTTGATATTACTGGTTCAGCACATGCTATGTGGGTCAGCAGGCTGAGCCACTCTGTTTCACAGCATTGGGTAGATCAGAACTCCTAAAATTATATACAGGTCACATTTCCTGGCACTACAGTTTCTGCAGGGAAAAAAAATGAAGACATATACAACATCAAGAAATAACTCAACCAAAAACACTCATGTCTTTTACAAATAGGGTAATTTTGTGTTGTTTATAAGCATGCCACCTTAGTATGTTGACTATACTGTAGTTATGTTAGATTTTGTTTCTGTCCATGCTGTGATTTCTGTACATTTTTTAGCCTCCGCATACTTACCTCTGCATTATGGGTAAACCTGGATTCATTAGCCTTACATGCATGTACTTCCATTTTGTCGTGTTAATGTTGTAAACGATCCCAGCTTCAATCTTAACTTTCTCTCAGAGGTTCAGACCAAAATTGCAATTGAACAGATATAACGGACAATTGCTGCCATCTGCCAGTGGAGAAATGCCACAGCTGTCTGTATTAAAACAGTGGAGGGGCAGTCTACATCAAGTAAACTAACCTAATGTTTTGTTCATATTTGTATTTATTACAGTTTATGTCACTTCTGTTACTGTGAGTGGATTATATTGTTGACATTGGTTTAGCTGCATTTTGGAAATGTGCACATGCAGGTCATTACCAATGCGTAGTAAATGTAAACATGGACATTGGAAATGTGCCATTTGAAAATGCCTTTAGTACTAATTAAATCCAGCCAGTCTTGGCATCTCCAGAATTGCCATGCATTCTGTTTAGGTTGACAGGGGAGCAGGATTTTATCCCAACTCACTTTGGGAGAGGGAGGAGGGGAACACGCAAGTGGCGAGCGGCGACTTTTTACTGTGGGCATGCTGTAGTGTCACATATGCGAGCGCCCACAAAAGGTGCGACCTGAAAAAAATTGGGGTATTTTTATTATTAATTTCAATATTAAATATTATTTAATTATAATTTTATACCACTGTGCTGACTTAGGTTGATATGCACACACTGTAATGTAACCAGCTCTGTGGTGAGTGAAATGACAAAATTCTCTCAGATCTTGCAATTCTGGAATGATGCCACCCTAGGCTAGGTAATGAACCCATGAATGTGTAGGGAGCAAGCTTTTAGTGAAGCATGGCATGTGGAGCACACCCAGGACTTTCCATCTGAGTGTGCTTCCACAAGACTTCAGAAAATGTTCAACCAAATATGTTTCTGATTTCTCTTCATGTTTCAGTGACTTTTGTTTCACGTAACACTCACTTGGCACAAGTTTTGTTCAACACAACCATAGCTTTTAAACTTTGGCAACTTGAAAGTTTTCTGGTGATTCATGCAATGACAAATACAAATTGGAATATCAATACAGTACCTACTTTAAGACACACATTCACAGTTTGCACTAAAGAAAGCATACCTGGACAGTTTGGTAAAGTTTATACAGCATGCATTAATTTATTGAATAAATTTGCCCTGTCTTTTAAAAACAGCTGTATGTATTCTGAGATCCCAAATGCTAACCCTTACACTGTGGCCTTAAAGCAGGGGTGTCAAACATACGGCCCGCGGGCCGGATCAGGCCCGCAAAGGGGTTCAATCCGGCCCGTGAGACGACTTTATAAAGTGAAAACAAAATTGTAATGTCGGACCAATTAATCAGCCAGCCGCAATCAAATATATAAATTTGTAATTTCACAAGCAGTCCTCACATGAGTACTGTAACTTGTACACGGAATCACCCTGTGAGTCATTATTTTACACACAACTTAAAGTTATGGTTTGTTTAAAAAAAGTTTGTTGTTTTTTAAATCGTAGACCAACATAAACGTGTTAAATACGACACATTCAATTACTGGTAACACAAATACATATGACAAGGATTAACGTCCTTATAAATTCATTAACTGTGCCACACAATGCATTCTGGGAACTATATATTTGCAAAACAGGTAGATTTAACACGTGCGGAACTCATACAGGCAAAGTGTTGCCGCATTTCACTTGCTTTTGTGTTATTTTTTTAAACAATAGATTACAGTTAAGCTCCGTAATTTAGGGATGGCCCAAAAATAACAAAAATCTGTGTATAATTGACGGCAATTGTTTTTAAGTTATATACTAGGGCTGCACAATATATCGAAAAAATATCGATATCGCTATATTGGCCCTTGCAATATGCATATCGCAAAGGCATGCAATAAGTTTTATATGAAATTTTATGCTTTTTATATGAATTTGACCAGTCAGATGCTAACTAAAAATGTGCATGGCCATTCAATAGTTGAAAATTATCAAGACATAATTACACTTAATTAACTAAGATTACATTAAGGTTGCTTATTTTGCCACATGAAAAATGTTTTTCTTTCATTAGGTAATAAAAATGTAATTTCTTTAGGTACATGTTAAATATCGCAATAATATCAATATCGCTATGTTCAGCAAGTATATCGCATATCGCATGTTTTTCCAATATCGTGCATCCCTATTATATACCATTATTTTACAGATTCGGCCCACTTAGTAATATATTTTCCTTCATGCGGCCCCTGAGCTAATATGAGTTTGACACCCCTGCCTTAAAGCAACAGGGCTCTGAGATATGCAGAGTTGGGTCAATTAGTGGAAGTTGAACCCAGAGTTCAAAGTAAACATGATGAAGTTGCATTTAGCTGTTGCGCTGCACACAATGGAATAACCTGTCAACAAATGTACAGTCAGCCCCGAGTGTAAATGCTGTTAAATACAGGTTAAAAAAAAAAATTGCGTTCTTCCTATACCTTTTGATTTAGGTATTTTAAACATGTTTAAATCATGTTTTTTTTTCTTCTTTTAATTATTTTGACAGACTATTATTTTTAGGAAACCTAGTCACATTCTTAACTCTTTTACTGCCACACGTTATTAAAAAAACAAAAACAAAACAGTGCCAGTCGATTTCAAGCATTTTAACTCATCTTTCAAGGCAAACAGAATATTATGTGCTTTTACTACATATACAAGATGTATCACATGAAAGATCGCATTCCATTCTATTATTATAAATATAAAAAAGTATGTTTCTACCTTATTCCGTTCTTTAGTAATCACAATTTGAAATTAGAAAATTTGAGTGACATTGAGCGAAAATTGAAAAGATAAGGCGAAAACAAACTGTTTGTGAAAAAGATACATTTTCTCCACAACAGTGACACTAATATTTTTTGTTTAGTAACATCCTTGAAAATGTTCTATTTCATCAGATTCCTTCATGTTTCATTGTAATTCCATACAAAAGAAATACAATGCTGCCATCTGCTGGCCATTGTTGGTGGGAGTTGTTGATTTCAGAACCCACTGACCAGGAAATGCTGCACTTAGAAGTTGCACTGCCCATTGATATAAAAAAAAAAAAAAAAAAAAAAAAGTAAAAATGTAGTTGACGTCATTTAACGTTTATGGCGGCATACATCGTGATTTTACTAATCGTTATTAAACGTTTTTCGCGGTCAAAGAGATGATTTATGATTTAGGCTCCAATAAAATAAATCAGACTTTTCACACTTGATTAGGAGATTATAATTCACCGCAGTGTACTGTGTAAATCAGGGGTGGTCAAGTTCGGTCCTCAAGAGCCCCTATCCAGCCTGTTTTCCATGTCTCCCTCCTTCAGCACAGCTGAATCTAATGATCAGCTAATCAGCAAGCTTTGCAGAAGCCTGATAACGATCCTGATCATGAATCAGGTGTGTTAATGGAGAGAAACATGGAAAACAGGCTGGATAGGGGCTCTCGAGGACCCAACTTGGCCACCCCTGGTGTAAATCAATGTTGTGCCTTGGTTTTGTGTGGTTCTACTTATTGTACTGTACTCGAATGGCTCTGAAGCATGCATTAAAAGGCGCCGAAGGCAAGTTAGTTTTTGTAGATTTGCGACCCCGCTGGCAAAAAGCGGAATGGAAGCTAGCAACATACACGCCCCCAAAGTGCCGAGACGTTAGTTAGTGGTAGTTTTATTGTGTATTGCTCATCATAAATGGACCCCATCACATTTTCATGACGAGGTCTTACCTTTTTAGCAAGAACAAAGCAAGCTGTGGATCCCGTTTCATCCTCTTAGATCTTTCCACTTGTTGAACGGTGTTTCAATATTGATCCGCGTCCTCCCGCGACGCTTGAGCGACTTCAGTTTTGCCCTTTTTGTCACACTTGACAGGTGTTATCCTTTCTTGATTGGTATTCTGATGCTGGTCAGGAGACGCGGGGAGATTTTTTCCCTCCAGGGTCAGAGTCACCTCCGGGGGCAACTTCCACCGCAAGTCGCCAAAGTTTCGACCTGATGGTCGAACAAAAGGAGCCACCGGGAGACGGAGGGTCGCACTACAGTATTGGTTAATTATTATTTGGGTATACTTTTATATACGCTGTCGTACACACTTGTCTCTTTCCACGGCCTCGTCCACACATTCCCAAACACTTATGCCGTCCCAGCGCTTCCGCGTGCATGTGCCTGACGTCAAGCTCAAGGAGAAACCTTAAGTTTCTGTCCCGAAACCGTGATCATTATTTGACTCTACAGGAAAATGGGGCAACAGCCATTGTGCCACAGTAGTGCCTCATGTCCATTATAAATTTTTTAAAGCCTGTGTGGGTGAAAAATGTTATTATATTCCAACTTGCACCTTTAAGCTCTACAGGACAATTCATTAAAGTCTGTGAAGGAATGTGACATACAGCGTTGTTCAACAGGTTCAACAGTATACATTCTGTGGTCCGGATCCATGTCAGCTTTTTGGCGCAGTCGACAGAGTAATTTCACACTATTTTACCTCTTAGGTTTTGTTCTGGTACAGAAATTCCGTCTGTCTCACTTTCTCCTTCTCCAGAAGACTCATTCATGTCAGTGTTGATGTTTGAATGAATAACAAAGAAGAAAAACATCAGCAAACAACAAGCCCTGTTGTTTGTGGTAGATTAGATCTTATCGCCGGAAAGCTCAGCTATTTTAACACTGCGACAAAGGGGTACGAGTGTGTATCGAGGGAGCACATTTTAATAGGTATTTTTGTATCCTAGGATCAAAACAACAGCGTTCTTTATATAATTCTGCGCGTTATATAATTCAGTACTCAGTCAGTGTTGACAAAAGTGGAGGGGCGTTTGATGGGTTATCTTTTTCCACCAACCCAACAAATAATTGTTACTTAAATGGTATATATAAAAAAAAAAAAAAAACATACTAATGTAAATACTCAAGATTAAAGTGACTACATTTTAAATAACATTTCAATTTATTTCTTTAAAATTCCAATGAAGTTGAGACATTGTGTAAAATGTAGAGTATGAATCCAATGAAACCACACATTTGTAATTTTCAATCTATACTAAATTGCAGAGGTGGGCATTCCGTCAACAATGACTGAAGGTCCATCATTGACGGACGGCCATTTTGTTGACGGTTAATGGCAAACTTAAAAAAAACAAAAAATGACGAAGGGGTTTTCGTCCGTCAATGTAATCGTTAATCCGTCACTACGTCAATGACTGACATCGACTCAGTTGTCCGCAATGTCTCCCAAGCAGACCTCCATCCATCCATCCATTTTATTAATTGCTTGCTCCTCACAAGGGTCGCGGGGGTGCTGGAGCCTATCCCAGCTGGCTTCGGGCAGTAGGCGGGGTACACCCTGAACTGGTTTGCCAGCAAATCGCAGTCCCAAGCAGAGTTGCCATTATCTTATTCTTTACTATATGGAGACAAAGGTTCCACATCGACGTTAACGGGGGCCAGATGGTCCGTGGCCACCACGTGACGTGACTGTCAGGCCATCTGAAGCCAACCACTGATGATGGCTCGAATCACCACTGACTTCTTCGGCCAAGCCAATTTTGTATTTTTTCTTTATTTTTACACTCCAATTAATTGTGCTTTCTCTTAACAGCAGCTGCAGTCTAGGTTGTGATTTTCGAGCTAGTTATTTTATTTTATCTATCTTTCACTAAATAGTGACTGTGCAGATTTTTGCTGAGCGCCTATATAAGGTAATCCAACAAGATAAAAAGATGACGATGAAGAAGAAAACGAACAAAGACGAAGAAAATGACAAGGAAGAAAAAGTGGCGTTCAGTCGTTATGCTATTTTTTATTTTTATTTTATGGATATGGATAGGATTACCAGCAAGAGAGAGAGAAGTTTGTCACCTACTGGTGAAAGGGCGACTTTCTGCCAAATCCCTGAGTGACTGTGACACCGTGCCCCCCACTAGCCCCAGTGAGGAGGGCCACAACCAGGACAGCGTGGAACTATACTGGAGCTAAATGGAGCTAAAAGGCTACATTCAAAACGTAAGGGGGAGAATTTGAATTTGTATTTTACTGTACTTGATTAGAGCTGGTTGCATCAATAAATTTGTGTAGCTGAAGAAATATAACACCACTCACCAGTTCATCACCTATTGAAATTTTTTTTGACTTGCTTGTAGTTTAGGTTTTTTTTTCACGTGAAAACTGAAGGCGACAGCAATGCATGCCGCCAGGCTGAAAGAATCAGGGTGGGACCTACACCTCAATTTCCAGGGCCAGCACCCACTATCAAATTGTAAGTTAAAAGTTTCAAATTTATTTGAAACAGACTTTAATAGCATTTGTTTGGTACATAGCACGTGTAAAATAAATTAGACAAAATTTGTAAAAACAACTTGATAAACAGCACTGGCTAGAAACAGCAAGGGTGGCCATGGCGTCGCCGTCCAGTCTGCGAGCCGGGGGCATCCATCCAAGAAGCGCCAGCTCTCTGTGGAGGAATCTTTTACGTACAAGCTCAACCAGGACAAAGCCAGGGAGATTTTAACAAGATGAGGAACTGGTGTCAATATTTTATTTTTGGAAACAAAGTTTCAAGTTTAACTGTTTAAAATTGCCAATTTTATATTTCCATAATGCCACGAATGTAATCAATTATTACTGTATTTGCAAATGTATGAAATCCTTTTTAATGGCCAGCATTCACACTTGGAGGCCAAAGCGGGAAGCCCTCTCCAGGGACCTCTTCCCCAAGGTGCACAGGGAGGCGTTCAAGTATACCCCCTCCCGAGCTCTGCTGCCGTGGAGAGGATGTTTTTATTTTATTTTTTTACAGCTGGCGGCCGAAGAGTATGGAGGACCAAAAGTGCAAACAATAAATAAATAAATACACCATTGAATAATTAAAAAAGTGTCATTAATTAATTAAATGTGTCATTAATTAATTAAATTCACTATGATTGTTTATTTATATATATTTATATATTTATTTATTTATTTCTCTGTTATTTATTATAATTATTTCATGGTCACTGTGTTGCGGTGTTTCATGAATTTATTTTATCTGTCAAACTAGCCCATTAAAGTTAGTGGGTGGGTCCTAACACCTGATTGGTCAATCTGCTCACCAAGTCAAGGCAAATCCATTTCAGAATAGTCAATTGATGCGGAGTGAGTAGCCAGTAAACACAATTGATAGGCTGGGTGGCGCTTTTCACCTAAATAGGTGCGTTTCCATTAGACATTAGATTTACGCTTTCATTAGGTGCTTTTTGAGACGTGCTGAAATGGAAGTTATTCGCATAATATTAATGGAAACACTTTTTTTCCCCGCATTTCCTACTAGTCATGTGACTCCGCCCGGTCACGGAGAAAAGGAAGTACAGGATCAGTGGCTCAGGTGCAGCACGTTCGACAGGGAACTCCTTGCTGTCTGGCTGGCGATCCGCCACTTCCGCTTCATCCTGGAGGGCCGTGAGTTCACGGTCTTCGTTGATCACAAGCCCCTCACCTTCTCCATGTCGAAGTTGTCCGAGCCGTGGTCCGCGCGGCAACAGCGCCAGCTGTCGTTCATATCTGAATGCACCGCGGACATCCGACATATCGCTGGCAAGGACAACGTGGTCGCGGATTGTCTGTCCAGGGCAGCCGTCGACACGGTACAGCTGGGCCTCGACTTTTCCCGGATGGCGGCCGACCAGTTGCTTCGGGGCTCCGACACCGGGTTGCTGGTTGAACCGGCTCATGTTGACCTGGCCGGACCCTTGGACTTGCCCCCCTGGACTGCGCCTTGTGGACCGTACGGGGTCCCTTCCAGTTGTTCCTGCATCCCCGCCAGTTGGTGCACGGGACTGTTCTGATGTTCTCCTTTGTGTGTGTGTGTGTGTGTGTGTATGTGTGCGTGCGTTTGCGTGCGTGTGTGCGCGTGCGTGCAAATACGTATAAATTTATACTCATTAATTCACCTAAAACCTTATAAAAATCCCATTACCCTTCACCTTAACCAGGTACTTCAGAGTCTCGCCAGAGTCGTGAGGTTCAAATGGTCAGGAGACCAGAGAAAAGGTCAGAAAAGATAAAAAGAAAAGAAAGATAAATCAAAGTGAAATCCAGCACCGACCAAACACTTCCTGCCTTCCCCATGGTTACAAAATCAAAGTCTTACGCCAACCCCAGAAGCCTCTAAATTCCAACAAATTAACGAGATCTCAAGAGACCAGAGGAAAAACTAAAGAGAGGAAGGAGGGAAGGATCGATGAGGCAGAGTGAGATCCATAGAAACCAGTACTTCCAGTCCATCAAAGTGAAATCCAGCACCAACCAAACCCCTCCTGCGTGGTTACAAAACCAGAGTCTTATGCCAACCCCAGAAACCTCAAACTTCCAATAAATTGAGGAGATCTCAAGTGACCAGAGGAAAAACTAAAGAGAGGAAGGAGGGAAGGATAGATAAAGCAAAGTGACATCCACAGACACCAGCACCCACTGATTCAAGGGGCTGTGGGAGGGAGAGGCAAATTCTGTTTGAGTTTCAGTAGATGCTGGTGCAATGGATCTTGACTAAAAAAAATTTCCCCTACTCCGATCCACCCTCATCCCCAAAAAAATTAATATGTATATGTGTGGTGCATTAAAAAAGGAAATGGATGGACAAAGTGGTGGGGCAGGGACACAGATGGGGGGACCACAGCTCTGCCAGGCACTGCAGTCTATCCCCCCTGATGGCTCCCCACCCCAACTCACCCCTCCCCTTGGACATGAAGTGCATTAAAATTGGAGGGGAGTTGAAGGGTGAAGACGGTGTTTCCACCCTTCCCCACCCCACCAAGAAATGTGTTGTGTGCCCTATGTGTATATTTACAAAGTGTATAGTGCAAAACTAGTGAAGTGAGTAAGAGGAGCGACCAGCGGGGCCTCACCCAACCCGGCGGGTGTAGGTGGCACGCCCGCCCCCCAGCACCCCCCCCCCCCCCCACCCCCACCCATCTGGCACCCCGACAGGCGGACAGGGCCAGCGCAGCAGGGCTACCGGACAGCCACCGGCCACCGGAGCCCGCCCGGTGCGCCAGGAGTTCTACCGGAGTGGGGCAGGCCTCAAACCCCCGCCCGGCCCCCGGAGCCCGACGCCCGGGCCGGGGAGGGAGCCCCAGGCCCAGGGAGAGGGAGGGGGCGGGGGGCAGACAGGGAAGGGGGGAGGGGGAAGCGGGGAGGAGACGACAAGAAGGCGAAAGGGCGGCTGCAGGGCAGGAGGGGGGTGTGGGGGGGGGGGGTGACAAGGGAAAAGGGACCGGGAGGCAGAGGAGGATGGGCGGGGGGAGGTGAGGAGGGAGAGGCGACAGGGGGGAGGAAGGGGGAGGGGAGAGGGAACCACGGGGCACACCAGAGGCCCACCCGCCCCGAACCGCACCGCCGGGCACGGAGCAGCGGACCGCGCCGGGACGGTGGGGTCTTTTTCTGGCTTTAATAAAAGTTTAATTGCTGCTATATTCATATCTTGACGTATATCATCCTTAGTTTTAATTTCAGTTACTACTCTTTGAAATAATGGAGCAAACATTAACCAGAAATGTTTAAAAAATATAGCCGGATAACCGTCTGGACCAGGTGCTCTGCCATTAGGCATACTGTCTAAAGCACTATACAACTCATCTATAGTAAGCGGGGCATCTAGAGTAACTTTATATTCAGTAGATAACTGAGGTATATTTAAGCTATTAAGGAATACCTCAATATGTTCAGGGTTATGTCTATTAATTTCAGAGTATAGATTTCGATAATAGTTATAGAAAATGTGGTTAATTTCTTCTGGTGATTGTGTGCATTCACCATTTATATCTTTAATAGCCGTTATATGAGATTTTTCCCGATTACGTTGAAGTTGATTTGCCAGAAATGTACCTGATTTATTATTATGTTCAAAATTATTATATCTCAACTGTTGTATTATAAACTCTGTCTTTTTAGATAACATGTTATCTAACTGTATTTTTATATTTTGTAATTCCGTCCATATTTGATTATTTGGGTTTGTTGCATATTCATCCGTTAGTTGTTTAATTTTATCTTCCAAGTATTTTTCTAATTTTTGATCCTGTTTCTTTTTATAAGTTGAATATGATATAATTTTCCCTCGAATTACTGCAGTTTGGCTCTTTTATGCACTGCAAACTTGCCCCGCTCTGCCTCCTCCCCTCCTGTGTTTCAATCGTGTGCCGTCACATGACTTAGCATCTCATCTTTGTAGTAGATTGCATGAAAACATACAGTATTGTACTTCAAAAAGATTTTTTGGGGGGTATGTTGTTCTAAGTTTTATATTTCTTGTTGCAGATAATCTTTAACATTTATTTAGGTTGAAAAAGAGGTGATGAAGGCAGAAGTTTATTGTTTTGCATTTGTAGTTTCAGAACAATATATGATAAAGTATTTGTTTAAAATTCTTTCCCTATGGTCACTTTGTGCACTTTAAAGGTACACTCAGTATTATACAGTGGCATCTAGTGGTGAAATAATAAATCATTCGGAAAAAAAAACAATTGTTTGTGTTAGTAGTATGTAAAAAGATATGTTGTATCGCATAAACGTACTTTTTTAAAATATAACGGTTAGTCTAGAAATCGCAAATTATCTTACATGTCCGCGCCTCGCCTGCTAGTGTCTGCCATGTTTCGCCGCCATCTTTCTGCTACGGGTGCCGTCAAAGACAAATTTCAGCGCTCCATTTCTTTACGCGTTTTTGGAACGCACTTCCGGTTTGTATGGCGACCGCATGTCCACGAAGAAGAAGAGTTTCCGGTCCCCGAAGAGAGCATTATCAAGCATCACACTTACTTTGGGAATTTATTTTATTTCAGCGCGACAAAACAAGAGTTTTTATTGTAGCCGCATTTGCCAGATGGAGAGAAATGAGGAACAGACTAGGTTTGGGACGTGCCGGTGCCTTCGACTGCTTTCTACTTGACCGGTAAGTAAGAGTACATTTGTGTTTACGTTTTGAGAGCGAGAGAAAAAGTATACTCCGTACTAATTAATACGATGTTCGTACCTTTGTTTTACGATCACTGTATCTGTTGATTAGCAACTCCGCACCACTCGAACGATTTCGTTATGTAGCTACTTGCTTTGAAAAAAAAAAAAGATTCCCGCTGGCACGTTATATTTAGAGTAAATGCGCAAGTTATTGTGTAATGTAATGTAACTGTGATTTCGGAGGTATATTTGCCCATAACTTCAATAGAGAATCTAAAGCATACTGTATTAGTGGAGGAGTTGAAAATTATTTTCGTTGTGGTTGGTGAAAATAGGGTTCTCGAAATTAATTTTCGGCAGGGAATAACTTTCTGGACTTAAATGCTGGCTGTACCGTAAGCACTGCTAGAGTCTGAACTCTCTCACTCAAGTGTGTACTGGTCCATTGTGTAATTGGGTGCACAAGAATTTACAGGCTGCCACGTTTTCCACGGAAATTCGACAAGCAAGCAGCCTTTGCATATTCTATGCAGTATGCAGTCAAGTTACTTTTATCTAGCTAATACAATGTTTTGGGCCCAAAAACTAAAGATCTTACCTCTATTTTGGGGGCTTTGTTGGAAAGTTGGTGACATATAGTAGTATCATCAATTATTCTATTTTATTTTATAATTGTGTTTTTGTTTGTGTCACACTAGATCAACAGCCAAACTTGAGGGGTTCCAGAACCATATTCTGATGTATACAAGCATTCATGCACCGTTTAAATACATCACCGACCTGCAAGAAAAAAAAATATCAAGGGGAGAGTCAGCAGCCATATTGGAATGCCCCGAATGAGGACACTTGAATGGAGGACCCCAGAAGGCTTCGGTGTTGTACCACCAGTATCTCCACCTACCATATCTGAGCTGCAACAAACTGAAGTCAGCCGACGTCTTGGTATGTCATTTACATACATTGCACACTACATGAACTTTTTGTGTGAAGCAATACGGAATGGTCACATGTACAAGCACCACTTGTTTTACACAGGACCTGCTGACCAGGTGTCTGAAGCCATGGAGTGACTCCTCCCTCACTTTCCTCAGCAAGCCTTTGAAGAATATGATATCATCGTTGGTGGGAACATGCCCTCACTCCATAACATGTACTTGTGCAGTCAAGGAGCATGTCAAACTTAATAAAACCAGCAAACATTGAAGTGACTTCATTTTTACTGCAGTCTGTTCACACAATCAATGGACAAGCCTTCCTTAATTTTGCCCCAATAACATCATAGAGTAGGCGAAAAGTAGTGTTACAGATCATACTGTGTTCGGGAGAGTTTGAGGAATGTTGCAATGTTAATGGGGGGCAATGTCAGCACACACACACAAAAAAAAAAAAAAAACATGGTATTGAGTTAATCAGATATTTTAGCTGTGTACAACACATACCTGCTCTGTAACACTACTTTTGGCCCAAACCTGTATGTCTATTTTCCATATTTTGAAATGCACAGCGTATTGGTAAAATTCTGGAACAACTGCAATTCATGTAGCTCATTATATTCTAACAGCATTTTTTTTTTTTTTTAGTTAATATGTTCATTTCATGTAGACTTTTATTTTACTTTATTTTATTCATTCATTTTCATGTACTGTACCTTACATTCATTGGCCAATGAAGAATTCCTTGTCATTGCAAGCATTTATAATAATTCTCCAGGCTTTTGATGTTTTACATTTCTAGTCATGTAAAATAGTGTTAGGTTAGGTGTCGAATGAACACTGCATGTTGACGCCAAAGGAAATAGTATTTTTTTAGTTATTCAAAATGTACAAATTAACACACAACAACAATATACAAGTTATACAAACTACAACAACAAGTGTCAGACATGGACTAATTATATGCCAGGTAAAAAACCTTTGTATTGTCCTCGAGGATCTGGGAAAGTGTCACTTATTTGCTACAAGTCCACCAAGGTGCTGCAGTCTGGGATCCAGGTACAGGAAATCATGGTGGTGCTGATGTGGGATCCAGGTACAGGAAATCATGGTGGTGCTGATGTGTCAAAAAGTATTTCTTGGTGTCAGTCTATCAGCTGGACTTGGATATCTTCATGTTCCTCCATGGTCATTTCCTGTACGAGTCTCTGCAAGAAGGTAACAATTGTAGGTCAGATGAGGTACCAAACAATGAACTGAAAGTCACTGAGCCAATGAAGTACATTATTATATGAGCAAGACTATTTGTGAAAGCCATGTAAATTCCTGCACATCGAAGTACAAGGAAGCTGTTGTATCTTCAATCAAAACTAATTAAGTTGCTTAGTGATATTTATTAGGTAAAATTGTTCAACATGGTGACAAATCGATATCTGAGTAAAGGGTTTCAAATGTTTTTGTAAGCAGCACTTTTCTGAGTGGTTAGTAGCAACAAGACACGGGGGGAATTACGAGTCTGAGTTGCAGGTGTGTAATTCAGTTAACACCATTATTTTTGTACGATATACTAAACATATCAGCAAACGATGTAATCTAAATACCACATATTCCAAGCAAAGGTATGTTTTGAGCCATTCACATGCATGCTCGAATGGAATTATTTTTACATGATGACATAATTGTACGTTACGAGACACCGCGTTCTCTTCCTCCTTTCTCTTCCTCGTCGTCTCTCTCGCCCCCTTTGAGATGGTCCACATGTCTATAAAACGTATAACATAACTGTGTGTTCTCTGTTGCATGGTTTAGTTGCACTAACAAATATGAACATAGATAGCCATTATCATTAGCTGACGTACAGTATTTCCAAACAATGCCGACAAAAATATTAATTCTGAAATTAAATGACTAAATCACAATTATTAGGGATCTGTACAGTATGTCTAACAAATGCAATTCACTTACGTCATCACTCGAGGGAATACCAGAAGTTGTTTGCGTTCTGTTCCGGTGAAATTGGTGGTAGGCTGTTGAAGTAGGGTCTCTCTGGGACGCCGTAGTTCGTGTGCTTAAAATCATTGCATTATCTTGTTTGACCGATAGATGGCGGTCGTGAGCTACACACTGGGGCTTTAAGAAAGTTAAAAAAAAACAAAAACAAAAAAATTGTTATGTTGCAATGTTTCTGGGGAAAAATTGATAAACTGTTAGTAAAAATTTTATTTCTTGCTAATTGGGATGTTTGTAAATCATATACTGTATAAATGCTCAATGCATGTCAATGATCATTGTAGACAATCAGCAGTCAAGGGCCATAAAGTCAACCTCTAGTCATTTGAGTGAAAGCAACTGTCTTGCATGCATCTCTTTTTCACTGTTGTGGTCAAATAGGTCTCACCAAATGTTAATCAAAGAGCCAAACCCATTCTGCAGTGACGGGATTTCTATTCAATATGTGCCATTGCTGCTTGTTCTCCTGGCTCCCGTTTATTAAGTAGTGGAAAATGACACTTTTCCTTCGGGAGGTTTGGGAAATGGTGCATAACTTGCACTTTCCTTTGGGATGGGTAAGATCTGAATGTGTATCAGACAGCTGTCAACTTTCTGTTTCAAAGCTTTCATTCCCCCTATTCTCTGTGCTATTCTTCCTTCGCCATCTCTGTCCAACCAACTGTCTTTGTTAATGTATGTGTGTTTGCATGCATCTAAATGTGTCTCAAGGGTTGAAAAGTGATTGTCAACCATTGCAGCAGCATCTGGCTTCACAACAGCGTCTCCCTCTGAGAGTGTGCCACTGTGTGCTTTCCACAATTTCGGAAGAAAGGCTGAGACTGACACCTTGACCTTAATGGTCAAAGATTTGTGCACATGAACACATTCCTGACCCCGGGTTTTCACCGGATGCGGTTGCGGTGCGGTTGCGGTGCGGTCCGGCGACGCAAGCAATTAGATTCCATTCATTCGAATGGTGCAGTTTACACCGCTTGCGGGTGCGTTGCGTGTCGACTGCGGAAGGCCTGCGGCGTGCCGCAAGCCTTCCGCAAGGATAGACCTATTTTCTATTTTTGCCGGACGCCGCAGCGGTAGGCCTCCGGCAAATGGCAAGCTAGCACAAAACACATCGAGCGGGACAGGAAGACCGAGGCAGTTTCAAAATAAATTTCCGGTTACCTTTCAGAATAAAACACTCGCCAGCTCCTATTTCGCAAGTTTTTCAGCAAAACGTGACGTGGGCGTCGCCGGGCCATGTGCTCATTCACGGTTTAGACACTAGCGAACATGGACGAGGAGAGGTTTATATTGGAGGTGGAAAACCACAAAATAATATATGACACGGCACATCCTTTTTATAAGGACTGTAATGTATTGTGAGTTTGATGTTCGCGATTGCTTGTTGTGCCCGTCTCGCTTGCCGTACTGAGCGGCAGCCGGACCCGGAAGACAGAAATAAAGAGTGGACCCGCACTGACCCGACTCTCGTTATTAATATACTTTACAAGGACAACCAAAAAAAAGGATGCTGCATGGAATCTCATAGCAGAAGAAGAAGAAAAGGTTAAATCAAAAGAAGTCCACCTCTCTTTCTGCTTCTCTGTTGAGCACAGACATTCTGTATGTTTGTCGTTGTGAAATGCCACATGATCGCGCGCGCGCGGTCCCGCAAGACACGTTGGGAAGTGGGCGGCGACGGAGCTGCCGGACCGCAGCTGTGCGGAGCCGGTGTGGATTGACAAAAAAATTGACCCGTCCGGAGCACGCAGTCAAGACGCACCGCACCGCAACCGCACCGCAACCGCATCCGGTGAAAACCCGGGGTGACTCTTTTTAGATTAGCATCGAATGCATTAACTGTATAATGTAAATTTGGGCATGAAACAATACAAATTCTGTGTGTGAAAACTGTTGCCTTGCTTGAAGGTAAACCTCTGCTACACTAATAGCCATGCTCATAAGTTTGATGCAGTCTATTTAACAAGAGAGAGTGATTAGGCTCCAGGCTCCGGCCTTCCTGGGTGGAGTTTGCATGTTCTCCCCGTGCCCGCGTGGGTCTTCTCCAGGTACTCCGGTCTCGTCCCACATTCCAAAGACATGCATGGCAGGTTAATTGGGCGCTCCGAATTGTTCCTAGGTGTGCTTCTGAGTGTGGATGGTTGTTCGTCTCTGTGTGCCCTGCGATTGGCTGGCAACCAGTCCAGGGTGTCCCCTGCCTACTGCCCAGAGCCAGCTGAGATAGGCGCCAGCGGTCAAGAAAATGGATGGATGGATAGAGTGATTAGGCAATGGGGAACAGGTGGACATGAAAAGGGGCGGGGCTGATGCAGATGAGGAAGGGCACATCACAACACCATGGTGTGACAATAAGGCGTTTTTCCACTGCTGGAACTTTTGGAGAACTTTTCAGTTTACCTTGGTAAAATTCAGTTCTCGCGTTTTTCCACCAACAACAATTACCAGGGTAATTCAATTCCCCAGGGGCCATCCAAGTACTATCTCAGCAGCAGGGTCTTCATGAGCCAGGCAGTACCTTTGAGGGGGCGGGCTGTAATGGCCACGGCTGATTGATCAAATTTGGGGGCAGTTTTTACATCAGCTGGGCTCAATCAAACTCATTTGAATTAATTACCGAGAACTCTAAGACGCTGTGGAAACACAATTCTAAATTCCCTGGTGAACTTTTAGAACCAAGAACTCCCTTTACCCAGACTCAAAGTTTCTGGGCTTGTTGGTGGAAAAACGCCAAATGAGCTTATCATCTTACAGTGTCCCCCCCCAATTTGTACAACACAAAAGAATACACAAACAAGCTGTGACATTTTTGCATCCTCCTTACTCGTTATTAAAGTTTAGATGTTTTTTAAAAGTGTTACTAAGTTTTATCATATCACAATTTTATCACATAGTACAATGGTACACTTTTTCACATTATATGGTTATTAATAATGAATGATGCGAAATAATTTGACTTTACCATAAATAAAGGTTTTAGGACAATTTGAATGTATAACAACCTAGTGTACTTGACGTCTCCTCCGTGAGTCATCACTGTATCGTGGTGGAGGGGTTTGCGTGTCCCAGTGATCCAAGGAGCTATTTTGTCTGGGGCTTTATGCCCCTGAAGTGTCGGTCGCGAACGAACCGGTACGAAGAGTGAGTGAAGAGTTCTTTGAAGTGAATGATGAGAGCCGGCACCCTCCCTCGAGAGCCAGCTCTGTCATTTTCCCTCACTCTATGTCGCTCTCTCTTTTTCACGTGTCTGAAGCGAGGTTTGGCAGTATCTCAGCTGCCGTGCTCAGAGAGGGAGGGGGTAGGGATGGGGGTAGGGTGGGGGGTGGGGGAGGTGGTACTGCACGCGGACAACATTGCTCCGCTTTCAGAGAGAGACAGGAAGAGGAGAAAACAGGAGAGGAAAGGACGACACACAAACACGGTTTGTACAAGGTGAGCCGAAAACGCAGTAACATTTGGTTGAAGTCAGATGAGAGAAGAAGAGATTTTTTTTTATTTTTTTTTTATTATTATTTTTTTTAATGCAAATTTAAAATAAAGCTAGGTCTTTTATCCTGGACCGGGTGAGTAGGTAATGTTTGTTTTGTTCGCTGCTGCTGTTGCAGTTAAATTACTATTCACTATTTTTGTTATTTGATTGTTATTTTGATTGTTGCTGGTTGAAGTTTAAATTTTGTTTCTTGCTTATTTTATGCAGCCTATTAATTTGTTCAATAAAATGAGAAAAAAAATCATTTTCTTTGCTTGATAATTGTTGCTATATATATGTAAAGGACGGCAAATGTCAAAAAGTGATTTATTGCCCCCCATAAATAGTCCTTTGAAGTAAGCCCCGCCCCCTTCCGGCATCTTAGCCAATCAGAAGCCGTTATTTTGAATTAAGCCCTACCCACTTGCCACCTTCTTAACCAATCAGAACCCCAGGACGGCTTCTGTCAAAAATGATTGATGACATTCTGCACCCCCCACCCCACCCCCCTCATCGTCTTAACCAATCAGAGGTTGGAAGCCACCCCCCTCATCGTCCTAGCCAATCAGAACCCCAGGACGGCTTCTGTCAAAAATGATTGATGACATTCTGTTTCCCACAACATCAAACACATGTTTTCCGGTCCCCCCACCCCCTTTAACAAACATAGGGTTCCGGTCCCCCCCCCAAACAGTAGCTTTGTTGTTTTCCGGTCCCCCCACCCCTTTAACAAACAATTGATTCCGGTCACCCCCCACCGATTGTCTACGTACTTCCTTTGAACCCCCAAACAGTAGCTTTGTTGTTTTCCGGGCCCCCCACCCCCTTTAACAAACATAGGATTCCGGTCACCCCCCACCGATTGTATACGTACTTCCTTTGATTTTTCACACGAATACTGATAAAGCCCCCCACTTTGAAGTAGAACGGGTACCAACCGTAGGAACCCCCGACCCCCCTTATCACCATGTTGGGCGGTAGGAAGCCCCCACCACCCCTCTATCGGGTATGTGCGTGCGTGAATGTAAATTAGTACGAGGCTCACTTATTCTAGTTAATGTGTTGTGAATATTTAAAAAAAAAATGTTATCCATTTGTTTCATGTTTTTTAAATAAATAAAAAGAGACTTACCGATGCTTCTGAATACGTAGTCGCGTCTCATTCATGGGGTTTTTCTTTTTTTTTTTTTTTAAATAAAATAAAGAGGATCGGTTTCTAACCGCAGTAGTTGGAAATACAGACGAAAAATAGATTATTCGTGCGTATAGGACGGCTATTTAACCCATTTCAGAACCGCGTCCTTCTTTTTTCTGTCACTAAAACTTGTGTGTTTGTGACTAGGAGCTAGTGAGTTGCGACCCCCTCAAGCCGCGGTAAACGGCGCCATCTATTGGGCAAAGGATGTTACTGCATATGGTTATTGAGGGAGCGAGACAAGGGGGAGCTACACATTCCTCTTAACCATATAATCTACGTTTTCAGTGTAACACGCCATCAGTTCAACCCTACCTTGGATTTACTAAGAAGTTTGTCTGTATTTTTAATTTTAAATAGAGTGAGGTGTGAAATTAATTGATTGATGTCTTGTGCGTTGTATTTGATAGCAATGTAATAAAGAAATTTTGGTAGGATGAACACATTAAAGTTAGTCTACAAAAGTAAATTAGGGTATTAAAATGTTGATAATGAATGTAAAACCTAAAAATTTGATTCAAAGGTATTCAATTTGTAAATTATACATTTTGGATGACGGAACAATGTATGGCATTAGAGTAGCCTTTAAATATTAAGTAGGGTTAATTTTAAATTTTTGGCGACAGCAGATCGAAACTAGCATCATACTAAACCCCCCTGCAGCCATCTTTTTCATGTTACTGAACACTATCCCTATATTAAACCAAACTTAACTCATTTACGTTTCGGTTACAAATGATACGTTTTATTTTTATATGGTGTCTATTATAAGACGATGGATGCTAGAATTTGTACATTTTATATATACGTGATGTTTATAGGTATGCTTAGACGTGTATGTTTTTATTATTTTATGTTTATGATGTGTATAAGAGTACGCTGTTTTGGGAGGGATGGGAAAATTTGTTTACCTTTTTTTGCGTGTTTAAAAAAGATAATAATTGTACTAGTTTTTTTTAAAAAATACTGATTTCGGGAGAGAATATATAATCACAAACTCAGGTAGGAACTGCATGTGGACATTATTGGTCAGACGTCTGCTTCTTTTTAAAACTAAGAGAATTGAAAGTATGAAACTTTGAGTTTCTTGATACGTTATTAGATTTATACTCTACTTAACCCTTAATCTTTAATCTTAAAGCCGATCTTTGCAACAATTTAACCAAAATCATCTTCTTATTAGTAGATTAACACGATAGTCTCTTACAAAGGGTATTCCTGTAAGCCTTTGGCTAATAGTTTTCTATAAAAGGATCCACGGTCTGAATTTATGACACCATAGATGTATTTGTGCATGAAGAAGGGTGTGTACACTTTTATTTTAATTTTAATTAGAGTGAGGTGTGAAATTAATCGGTTGATGTTTTGTGCATTGTATTTGATAGCAATGTAATAAAGAAATCTCGGTAGGATGAACACAATAAAGTTAGTATAATTTTGTCTACAAAAGTAAACTAGGGTATTAAAATGTTGATAATGAATGTAAAACCTAAAAATTTGATTCAAAGGTATTCAATTTGTAAAATTATACATTTTGGATGACGGAACAATGTATGGCATTAGAGTAGCGAAAATTTGTTTACCTTTTTTTTGTGTGTGTGTGTGTGTGTTTAAAAAAGATAATAATTGTACTAGTTTAAAAATACTGATTTCTGGAGAGAATATGTAATCACAAACTCAGGCAGGAACTGCATGTGGACATTATTGGTCAGACGGTTGACAGCGTGTGTGCATGTTTTTTTTTTTTTTTTTTTTCTGTTTTTTCCTATTAGTAAAACAGACTGTTATATCTGATGCTTTAGTCTGAAGTATACTTTGTATTACGATACAAGCGATTCTATACCTTCTATTTAAAACTAAGAGAATTGAAAGTATGAAACTTTGAGTTTCTTGATACGTTAATAGATTTATACTCTACTTAACCCTTAATCTTTAATCTTAAAGCCGATCTTTGCAACAATTTAACCAAAATCAGCTTCTTATCAGTAGATTAACACCTTAGTCTCTTACAAAGGGTATTCCTGTAAGCCCTTGGCTAATAGTTTTTTAGAAAGGATCCACGGCTTGAATTTATGACACCATAGATGCAATATGTATATGAGGGAGGGTGTGTACACTTTTATTTTACGGCTATAGCAATTCAAATTGGAATTTTCCACATTTACCAGATTTAAAGACATACTTAGATGTTATCCTAAATGTTATAAGCGATTCTCTTTGCAACAATTTAACCAAAATCAAATTATTATCAGTAGATTAACACCTTTCTCTCTTACAAAGGGTATTCCTATAAGCCCTTGGCTAATAGTTTTTTAGAAAGGATCCACGGCTTGAATTTATGATACCATAGATGCAATATGTATATGAAGAAGGGTGTGTACACTTTTATTTTAGGGCTGTAGCAATTCAAATTGGAATTTTCCACATTTACCAGATTTAAAGGCACACTTAGATGTTATCCTAAATGTGATTCACTGTGCAAAATAATAATACTAATGACACTAAATCACGGCAAGGCGTTGCTCACGTTCTAGTTGTAAACCTGCTTTGGGGATATACATTTTCTACAAATGTACCACTGAGAATATTTACGAGCTTGTAAATAAAATACTAAAGGGGTACCAACATGAAAAATTAAATTTTTGGAGGTTTTAGCTGTGTTAAAATGCTCTTACCTTGCCAAATACATGACCGAATTGGAGTTTTCCTCCATTCTCCCCTCTCTGAGAAATTCTGTTCTACAAAACACCAGCCCCACCCATCCTGAGAAAAAAAGCTGTAGGCGGCCTTTGACACCATAAGGTTACCCTCTCTCACGTTTTTGGTGTACGTCTAGCTATGTATTTTATGTTTTTGAGCTGTTGTACATAAGATTGTGTTGTACATAAGAATTTTACCCCCTCTTACGTTTTTGATGCGTTATAAAACTAATAAATGCGCTGATTTTTTATTTTTTTAAAAAGGATTAGACTTAGAGAAGGTGTTGGTGGCACTCTCATGAATAAAGTGCGCAAGTTGTTTTAGCCCCTCTGCAGATGCGTACACGTATAAAATGTTATTTTTCTGTTTCTAGTTTTGTTACCGCTAGTGCTATAATTTGTGTCTATACGATTTTTATCGGATGTCTCTATGTATTTTTGTTGTTGTTTAAGTTTATAAGGTTTGTATATACGAATGCGCTGTGTGGAAACGGGTTTTAACATCTATCGTTTTTGTAATATTTAAAAAACTAATAAATATACTGTTTTTTTTTGTTTTTCTTAAACTGATTTATGAAAAGGACTTGTAATCGCAAACTCTTTTTTTAAAAGCAGTAACTGATTTAGGAGGTGGAGGGGCAACGTATTATGGGGATCATACTTTTTGAAATCTTTAAACTGTCGTTTGTAAGTGTCTTCTATCTTGATGTTAGCCTTTTTATCTGAATATGTATGAATGAAATATCTTCTAATTATTAGCTCGGATTCTTTCAATGGATAGCCCTGTAACCCTTAGGTTAGTAGTTTTTTAGAAAGTATCTGGGTATGAAATATGTTATGTTAGGAATATGGCGCGTACGTGAAGAAGGTACGTCTGGCTATGTATTTTATGTTTTTGAGCTGTTGTATATAAGATTGCGTTGTACATAAGAATTTTACCCCCTCTTACGTTTTTGATGTGTTATAAAACTAATAAATGTACTGATTTTTTTTTTTTTTTTTTTTTTAAAAGGATCAGGCTTAGAGAAGGTGTTGGTGGCACTCTCAGGAGCAGAGTGCGCAAGTTGTTTTACCCCCTCTGCAGATGCGTACACGTATAAAATGCTATTTTTCTGTTTCTAGTTTTGTTACCGCTAGTGCTATAATTTGTGTCTATACGATTTTATCGGATGTCTCTATGTATTTTTGTTGTAGTTTAAGTTTATGAGGTTTGTATATACGAAAGCGCTGCGCGGAAATGGGTTTTATCCTCTTATCGTTTTTGTAATATTTAAAAAAACTAATAAATATACTGTTTGTTTGTTTTTTTGTTTTACTTAAACTGATTTATGAAAAGGACTTGTAATCGTAAACTTTTTTTTTTTTTAAAAGCAGTAACTGATTTAGGAGGTGGAGGGGGGAGGCTGGTCCAAAGTGTGCATGTGTGCGTGCGTGTGTAGGGGTGTCAGTGTTTACGCCTAGGGGGCAGTAAAACAGTCTTTGAAAGTGATTGTCATACGATGCTTCGATCTGAAGTATACTACTTTGTAGTCGCGTATAAATAATTTTATACATTCTTTTTAAAAAGAGAGAAATGTAGGTACGAATGTTCGAGCCTGTTAAAATGCAGCGAACTTTATACTTGATTTAGAAATTATTCTTTAATTTACTAGGGCAATGTATTGTGGGGGGTCATACTTTTTGAAATCTCTAAGCTGGTGTTTGTAAGAGTCTTCTATCTTGATGTTAACCTTTTTATTTGATGATGTATGAATGAAATATCTTCTAATTATTACCATGGCTTCTATCAATGGATACCCTTGTAAGGCTTAGGATTGTAGTTTTTTTGAAAGTATTCGGGTATGAAATATGTCATGTTCGGGACACGGTGCGTACGCGAAGAAGGTTGATGTAGTTTTATTTTTGTTTTGTTTACGATTTAGTTTTTTTTTAGGGGGATGTAGGCATCGTTTTAAGGTGCCAGGTGTATTTTGTGTAAATAATATATGGATACTTACTTTTTATTTTTGTTACCGATAGTGCTTTGTTTCGTGAAACCCTTATGTTTTGTTTTGTTTCTTGTTTTTTTTTTAACTTACCCATCGATGATAAATAAAACGTCTTTAGACTTATCGCTAGCGAAGATGTAGCACGTTTAACATTCTAAATAGTTTTATCGCTGCACGACGTATTCGAACTAAGAGATCCCAAGTCTTTGTGAGTTTTTTTTTCTCTTTTAAATACTTAGAAATTCCCATTGTTAAATTAGCCTATAAGATATTATTGAATATGATAGGCTGTAAGATTAGCTATACTAAATCACCCCTGGATTTAAAACACAAAACTATGAGATTTAATCAGAGCGTAACAATCTACCGCGACGATCTTGTTTAATCTTAAAACCGCTCTTTGCAGCAATTTACCTAAATATATAGTGAACAAACGTGTATCTTGTATGACTAAGAGACATTTAACTTTTGATTGAACGATTTATTTTTTCCTTACAAATCGCGCTTACTTTCCGATGATACGCGTAGGTAAACAATTTTTTACAAGTATGATTGTGAAATAACAGCTACTAAATTACTTAATTTGAATGAATAATATTATTTAAGACGTCTACCCATCTAACGCTTTAAAAATAGCGACATAATTCAGATAAAAATATTATTCGTACTATATTGTTTGTTTGTTTTTTTTACAATAGTTTCCGAGTTCTCACAATAGATGTTCGATGATACTATTTTATGTTTTTCTTACCGGTATGATTAACTTGTATTACATTTATGACTTTTTGCTATTATCTTTGCATCGTTTTAAGGTGGCCGGTGTATTTTGTACAAATAATATATGGATACTTATTGATTTTTGATCAATTTTTACTCGTATATTTACCTACTTTTGCTTTTAGGCGTATGTTAGTTAGTTAGTTACTTGTATATGAGTGCGTATTCTAACTTTCCCATTCACTTCTTGGTTCCATTCCATCACCCCTGTGAGACCGGACTCGTCTACTTAATATCACTAAAGTCTGTTCAAAAATCATTGGACACCCTGTCAGAGCCTTATCTTCCTTTTGTGACCGAATCCTGCTCGATCCGTTTCACTCACTTCATCGAATGTTTGAGTGGCTTCCATCATCTCAGCAGACTGAGACGCCCACTCTGACGAACACAGCGGCGGAGGAGGAGGACTACATTTGTCCCCAGAACACTAAAATCTCTTGAACAGTGACCCCCCTCCCGGGCCAAATTGCGACAGACTGGCTGACTGACACGTAACACTTTAGTGTGAAGCACGGAGCACTTTCTTTTGTTTTTTTTTATTGTTATTTATTATTTTTCGTATTTGTTTTTTTTTAATGTTCATTGATTTCACGTTTTGTTTTTTTTAACTTCCCCTCGAGGACAAATAAAAGCGTTTTTGAATTGAATATTTAATTACTTGTGGTATTTTATTCATTTTTAAGTTATTTTTTGTTTGTTTTTTTATAAAGTCAAATTATTACCTTTATGAAACTTTTTAGTTCTCCTTACGCTTTACTATGAAATGTTTCAAAATACTCGGTCCCTCCAAAACAAAGTAAAACAAAACGTGTTTACACATTTTTATTTTAAAAATTCTAGGCGTAACTTTGCCGAGTATTAATCGCCCGCTTGTATTTTTATTGAATGCTTATGTATACCGTTAAAATTTGTAATTAATATTTAACTACTCGATTCCCGTATTGACTAATTATTCGTGAGGCTAACGTTTTATAATTTAAAGTTATTCCGAGAGTTTACTCTTTAGCGACGTCTTTACACGCTTTAAACGTCGGCTTATACCCCTTGTGTCTTTACTGACGAATATTATCGTTAAATGTTTTATCCCGGATTAAAACAGGGGGGACTTATTCAAAGATGTTTTATTTTACGGTAAATGTTTTTATATTAGTCGCATATTGATTTTAATGTGCGAAGGAATCAAGGAGACTCTCTGACTTTCATTTTTAAAAAATCTGTTTTTTTAGCGCCACCAACCTTTTTTTTTGGTAAAAACCACGCCCCTGTGGGGGGTCTCGTGCTAATAAAGACCGCTCCCCCTAACATTGCGAACGTTTGATAATCTTTGAGGAGATTCACTAGTGCCACCACCTCCGGGGGATCGAGTTAGAACGATCTGGACATCCCCACGACTCTCCAGAAGTATGCAGATTTTCAGCGAGCCGCCAAATCTTACAGCATCTAGTCCTGAGCGTTCGGACGTCGAAGAGGATGAGGCAAACGTAACCTTTATCGACGGACCCTACCGGAGTTCCAGCCCCATGACCGCTTGCAACTTATCCTCGACATCGTCTACTGACTTCGGGTCTACGGCATCCATCCCGGTAAACTACTTTTGACGAATCGATGTAGCCTAATAACATCAATAATAATAATAATAATTAAAAAAAGGAGGGTTACCTACGTTTATATTTACAGATGATAGACCCTATCGCTGAGGAAGAGGAGAATAACCCTCCGCCCGGGTCTCCTCAACCCGAAGATCGCCCGACTGAGGACGGTACGGAAAGTAACGTTACCTCTCTTGAGACCTCCGTGGACGACGACGACTCGCTAACCAGTCTACCGACGGCTTCTGCCGGGCCTAAGGAGAGGGAGGGTGAATTGGTTTGGAACTACGCACCGGACGTGTGGGTAATAAATGCAAGATATAATTGTATTAAGCAGACTGTTAGCTATATGTTGATGAGCGCTATCCATAAATATAGCAGAGAGAATTGCTCCGGATGTGATTTAAAATTACCGAGTCAGTTAAGACATCCCTGCTTATTTTATGATCGGGAACCGTATTATCTTGCTCGGAATTTTGAAGGTATCATGAAACTACTGTGTAACGGACGTTTTCTGTCGACGATTCACCGTATCTTAACCATAACCCATCGTGAGACGACTACCGAGGAAGTCCAACGCATCGTAGAATTTGTGCTGCACGACTACGTTCATGAGCGTATGGTGTTAGACAGAATTAAGATCGTTCTCGATAACTGTTGGGACGGAGGACTGAGCCACGAACAACTAGATCTGATCGCTGATTGGTACGTGTGAGATGGGCGAATCTTTTTCGAAAGCTTGCATAATTGGATAGAAATTGTAGAGAAAACCATTTTACACACATCCATTGAGAACAAAACTGTTGAAGAACCGTGTAAACATGACTGACACGATGGAATATGTATTGAATAATTGGTGTAACCATGATATTAAAGCGGGACATTTGGTGACCGTCATGACATTGTTTATTGACTGTGCTAAATATTATTACGACAACGACGAGTCTTTGAAACTAAAAATGAAATGAAAAACTTCCAAACTGTTATTGAAAGCAAGGTGCGTCCCTATGTTTTATTTGATGTGCTTTACAATGTATATCATGTCTTTTTGTTGACGTCCCGTGTAACTAAATAAAAAATATATCTGTATGGATTAAAATCATGTTTGTCGTTTGTTTTCTTATCGAGTTTTAGACCACCGGTGGAGCAAGGAAGTGGCGAGGGATGCGTGGATAGGAATTAAAAAAACTATTAAACTTCTAGTGATAAAGACTTTAGTTTCTCTTTTTAAGACCAAAAAATAACTTAAAAATGAATAAAATACCACAAGTAATTAAATATTCAATTCAAAAACGCTTTTATTTGTCCTCGAGGGGAAGTTAAAAAAAACAAAACATGAAATCAATGAACATTAAAAAAAAAACAAATACGAAAAATAATAAATAACAATAAAAAAAAACAAAAGAAAGTGCTCCGTGCTTCACACTAAAGTGCTACGTGTCAGTCAGCCAGTCTGTCGCAATTTGGCCCGGGAGGGGGGTCACTGTTCAAGAGATTTTAGTGTTCTGGGGACAAATGTAGTCCTCCTCCTCCGCCGCTGTGTTCGTCAGAGTGGGCGTCTCAGTCTGCTGAGATGATGGAAGCCACTCAAACATTCGATGAAGTGAGTGAAACGGATCGAGCAGGATTCGGTCACAAAAGGAAGATAAGGCTCTGACAGGGTGTCCAATGATTTTTGAACAGACTTTAGTGATATTAAGTAGACGAGTCCGGTCTCACAGGGGTGATGGAATGGAACCAAGAAGTGAATGGGAAAGTTAGAATACGCACTCATATACAAGTAACTAACTAACTAACATACGCCTAAAAGCAAAAGTAGGTAAATATACGAGTAAAAATTGATCAAAAATCAATAAGTATCCATATATTATTTGTACAAAATACACCGGCCACCTTAAAACGATGCAAAGATAATAGCGAAAAGTCATAAATGTAATACAAGTTAATCATACCGGTAAGAAAAACATAAAATAGTATCATCGAACATCTATTGTGAGAACTCGGAAACTATTGTAAAAAAAACAAACAAACAATATAGTACGAATAATATTTTTATCTGAATTATGTCGCTATTTTTAAAGCGTTAGATGGGTAGACGTCTTAAATAATATTATTCATTCAAATTAAGTAATTTAGTAGCTGTTATTTCACAATCATACTTGTAAAAAATTGTTTACCTACGCGTATCATCGGAAAGTAAGCGCGATTTGTAAGGAAAAAATAAATCGTTCAATCAAAAGTTAAATGTCTCTTAGTCATACAAGATACACGTTTGTTCACTATATATTTAGGTAAATTGCTGCAAAGAGCGGTTTTAAGATTAAACAAGATCGTCGCGGTAGATTGTTACGCTCTGATTAAATCTCATAGTTTTGTGTTTTAAATCCAGGGGTGATTTAGTATAGCTAATCTTACAGCCTATCATATTCAATAATATCTTATAGGCTAATTTAACAATGGGAATTTCTAAGTATTTAAAAGAGAAAAAAAAACTCACAAAGACTTGGGATCTCTTAGTTCGAATACGTCGTGCAGCGATAAAACTATTTAGAATGTTAAACGTGCTACATCTTCGCTAGCGATAAGTCTAAAGACGTTTTATTTATCATCGATGGGTAAGTTAAAAAAAAAACAAGAAACAAAACAAAACATAAGGGTTTCACGAAACAAAGCACTATCGGTAACAAAAATAAAAAGTAAGTATCCATATATTATTTGCACAAAATACACCTGGCACCTTAAAACGATGCCTACATCCCCCTAAAAAAAAACTAAATCGTAAACAAAACAAAAATAAAACTACATCAACCTTCTTCGCGTACGCACCGTGTCCCGAACATGACATATTTCATACCCGAATACTTTCTAAAAAAACTACAATCCTAAGCCTTACAAGGGTATCCATTGATAGAAGCCATGGTAATAATTAGAAGATATTTCATTCATACATCATCAAATAAAAAGGTTAACATCAAGATAGAAGACTCTTACAAACACCAGCTTAGAGATTTCAAAAAGTATGACCCCCCACAATACATTGCCCTAGTAAATTAAAGAATAATTTCTAAATCAAGTATAAAGTTCGCTGCATTTTAACAGGCTCGAACATTCGTACCTACATTTCTCTCTTTTTAAAAAGAATGTATAAAATTATTTATACGCGACTACAAAGTAGTATACTTCAGATCGAAGCATCGTATGACAATCACTTTCAAAGACTGTTTTACTGCCCCCTAGGCGTAAACACTGACACCCCTACACACGCACGCACACATGCACACTTTGGACCAGCCTCCCCCCTCCACCTCCTAAATCAGTTACTGCTTTTAAAAAAAAAAAAAGTTTACGATTACAAGTCCTTTTCATAAATCAGTTTAAGTAAAACAAAAAAACAAACAAACAGTATATTTATTAGTTTTTTTAAATATTACAAAAACGATAAGAGGATAAAACCCATTTCCGCGCAGCGCTTTCGTATATACAAACCTCATAAACTTAAACTACAACAAAAATACATAGAGACATCCGATAAAATCGTATAGACACAAATTATAGCACTAGCGGTAACAAAACTAGAAACAGAAAAATAGCATTTTATACGTGTACGCATCTGCAGAGGGGGTAAAACAACTTGCGCACTCTGCTCCTGAGAGTGCCACCAACACCTTCTCTAAGCCTGATCCTTTAAAAAAAAAAAAAAAAAAAAAAATCAGTACATTTATTAGTTTTATAACACATCAAAAACGTAAGAGGGGGTAAAATTCTTATGTACAACGCAATCTTATATACAACAGCTCAAAAACATAAAATACATAGCCAGACGTACCTTCTTCACGTACGCGCCATATTCCTAACATAACATATTTCATACCCAGATACTTTCTAAAAAACTACTAACCTAAGGGTTACAGGGCTATCCATTGAAAGAATCCGAGCTAATAATTAGAAGATATTTCATTCATACATATTCAGATAAAAAGGCTAACATCAAGATAGAAGACTCTTACAAACGACAGTTTAAAGATTTCAAAAAGTATGATCCCCATAATACGTTGCCCCTCCACCTCCTAAATCAGTTACTGCTTTTAAAAAAAGAGTTTGCGATTACAAGTCCTTTTCATAAATCAGTTTAAGAAAAACAAAAAAAAACAGTATATTTATTAGTTTTTTAAATATTACAAAAACGATAGATGTTAAAACCCGTTTCCACACAGCGCATTCGTATATACAAACCTTATAAACTTAAACAACAACAAAAATACATAGAGACATCCGATAAAAATCGTATAGACACAAATTATAGCACTAGCGGTAACAAAACTAGAAACAGAAAAATAACATTTTATACGTGTACGCATCTGCAGAGGGGCTAAAACAACTTGCGCACTTTATTCATGAGAGTGCCACCAACACCTTCTCTAAGTCTAATCCTTTTTAAAAAAATAAAAAATCAGCGCATTTATTAGTTTTATAACGCATCAAAAACGTAAGAGGGGGTAAAATTCTTATGTACAACACAATCTTATGTACAACAGCTCAAAAACATAAAATACATAGCTAGACGTACACCAAAAACGTGAGAGAGGGTAACCTTATGGTGTCAAAGGCCGCCTACAGCTTTTTTTCTCAGGATGGGTGGGGCTGGTGTTTTGTAGAACAGAATTTCTCAGAGAGGGGAGAATGGAGGAAAACTCCAATTCGGTCATGTATTTGGCAAGGTAAGAGCATTTTAACACAGCTAAAACCTCCAAAAATTTAATTTTTCAGGTTGGTACCCCTTTAGTATTTTATTTACAAGCTCGTAAATATTCTCAGTGGTACATTTGTAGAAAATGTATATCCCCAAAGCAGGTTTACAACTAGAACGTGAGCAACGCCTTGCCGTGATTTAGTGTCATTAGTATTATTATTTTGCACAGTGAATCACATTTAGGATAACATCTAAGTGTGTCTTTAAATCTGGTAAATGTGGAAAATTCCAATTTGAATTGCTACAGCCCTAAAATAAAAGTGTACACACCCTTCTTCATATACATATTGCATCTATGGTATCATAAATTCAAGCCGTGGATCCTTTCTAAAAAACTATTAGCCAAGGGCTTATAGGAATACCCTTTGTAAGAGAGAAAGGTGTTAATCTACTGATAAGAAGATGATTTTGGTTAAATTGTTGCAAAGAGAATCGCTTATAACATTTAGGATAACATCTAAGTATGTCTTTAAATCTGGTAAATGTGGAAAATTCCAATTTGAATTGCTATAGCCGTAAAATAAAAGTGTACACACCCTCCCTCATATACATATTGCATCTATGGTGTCATAAATTCAAGCCGTGGATCCTTTCTAAAAAACTATTAGCCAAGGGCTTACAGGAATACCCTTTGTAAGAGACTAAGGTGTTAATCTACTGATAAGAAGCTGATTTTGGTTAAATTGTTGCAAAGATCGGCTTTAAGATTAAAGATTAAGGGTTAAGTAGAGTATAAATCTATTAACGTATCAAGAAACTCAAAGTTTCATACTTTCAATTCTCTTAGTTTTAAATAGAAGGTATAGAATCGCTTGTATCGTAATACAAAGTATACTTCAGACTAAAGCATCAGATATAACAGTCTGTTTTACTAATAGGAAAAAACAGAAAAAAAAAACAAAAAAAAAACATGCACACACGCTGTCAACCGTCTGACCAATAATGTCCACATGCAGTTCCTGCCTGAGTTTGTGATTACATATTCTCTCCAGAAATCAGTATTTTTAAACTAGTACAATTATTATCTTTTTTAAACACACACACACACACACAAAAAAAAGGTAAACAAATTTTCGCTACTCTAATGCCATACATTGTTCCGTCATCCAAAATGTATAATTTTACAAATTGAATACCTTTGAATCAAATTTTTAGGTTTTACATTCATTATCAACATTTTAATACCCTAGTTTACCTTTGTAGACAAAATTATACTAACTTTATTGTGTTCATCCTACCGAGATTTCTTTATTACATTGCTATCAAATACAATGCACAAAACATCAACCGATTAATTTCACACCTCACTCTAATTAAAATTAAAATAAAAGTGTACACACCCTTCTTCATGCACAAATACATCTATGGTGTCATAAATTCAGACCGTGGATCCTTTTATAGAAAACTATTAGCCAAAGGCTTACAGGAATACCCTTTGTAAGAGACTATCGTGTTAATCTACTAATAAGAAGATGATTTTGGTTAAATTGTTGCAAAGATCGGCTTTAAGATTAAAGATTAAGGGTTAAGTAGAGTATAAATCTAATAACGTATCAAGAAACTCAAAGTTTCATACTTTCAATTCTCTTAGTTTTAAAAAGAAGCAGACGTCTGACCAATAATGTCCACATGCAGTTCCTGCCTGAGTTTGTGATTATATATTCTCTCCCGAAATCAGTATTTTTTTAAAAAAACTAGTACAATTATTATCTTTTTTAAACACGCAAAAAAAGGTAAACAAATTTTCCCATCCCTCCCAAAACAGCGTACTCTTATACACATCATAAACATAAAATAATAAAAACATACACGTCTAAGCATACCTATAAACATCACGTATATATAAAATGTACAAATTCTAGCATCCATCGTCTTATAATAGACACCATATAAAAATAAAACGTATCATTTGTAACCGAAACGTAAATGAGTTAAGTTTGGTTTAATATAGGGATAGTGTTCAGTAACATTAAAAAGATGGCTGCAGGGGGGTTTAGTATGATGCTAGTTTCGATCTGCTGTCGCCAAAAATTTAAAATTAACCCTACTTAATATTTAAAGGCTACTCTAATGCCATACATTGTTCCGTCATCCAAAATGTATAATTTACAAATTGAATACCTTTGAATCAAATTTTTAGGTTTTACATTCATTATCAACATTTTAATACCCTAATTTACTTTTGTAGACTAACTTTAATGTGTTCATCCTACCAAAATTTCTTTATTACATTGCTATCAAATACAACGCACAAGACATCAATCAATTAATTTCACACCTCACTCTATTTAAAATTAAAAATACAGACAAACTTCTTAGTAAATCCAAGGTAGGGTTGAACTGATGGCGTGTTACACTGAAAACGTAGATTATATGGTTAAGAGGAATGTGTAGCTCCTCCTTGTCTCGCTCCCTCAATAACCATATGCAGTAACATCCTTTGCCCAATAGATGGCGCCGTTTACCGCGGCTTGAGGGGGTCGCAACTCACTAGCTCCTAGTCACAAACACACAAGTTTTAGTGACAGAAAAAAGAAGGACGCGGTTCTGAAATGGGTTAAATAGCCGTCCTATACGCACGAATAATCTATTTTTCGTCTGTATTTCCAACTACTGCGGTTAGAAACCGATCCTCTTTATTTTATTTAAAAAAAAAAAAAAAGAAAAACCCCATGAATGAGACGCGACTACGTATTCAGAAGCATCGGTAAGTCTCTTTTTATTTATTTAAAAAACATGAAACAAATTGATAACATTTTTTTTTAAATATTCACAACACATTAACTAGAATAAGTGAGCCTCGTACTAATTTACATTCACGCACGCACATACCCGATAGAGGGGTGGTGGGGGCTTCCTACCGCCCAACATGGTGATAAGGGGGGTCGGGGGTTCCTACGGTTGGTACCCGTTCTACTTCAAAGTGGGGGGCTTTATCAGTATTCGTGTGAAAAATCAAAGGAAGTACGTATACAATCGGTGGGGGGTGACCGGAATCCTATGTTTGTTAAAGGGGGTGGGGGGCCCGGAAAACAACAAAGCTACTGTTTGGGGGTTCAAAGGAAGTACGTAGACAATCGGTGGGGGGTGACCGGAATCAATTGTTTGTTAAAGGGGTGGGGGGACCGGAAAACAACAAAGCTACTGTTTGGGGGGGGGGACCGGAACCCTATGTTTGTTAAAGGGGGTGGGGGGACCGGAAAACATGTGTTTGATGTTGTGGGAAACAGAATGTCATCAATCATTTTTGACAGAAGCCGTCCTGGGGTTCTGATTGGCTAGGACGATGAGGGGGGTGGCTTCCAACCTCTGATTGGTTAAGACGATGAGGGGGGTGGGGTGGGGGGTGCAGAATGTCATCAATCATTTTTGACAGAAGCCGTCCTGGGGTTCTGATTGGTTAAGAAGGTGGCAAGTGGGTAGGGCTTAATTCAAAATAACGGCTTCTGATTGGCTAAGATGCCGGAAGGGGGCGGGGCTTACTTCAAAGGACTATTTATGGGGGGCAATAAATCACTTTTTGACATTTGCCGTCCTTTACATATATATGTTGCTATTTGCAGTCAGTAGAGTGAAATATTTAGTTCACCAAGTCACTTATCAAAATGTATGGTAAATTTGTCATAAATATTTAAAAGAAAAGCTAAAGTTAAAAGAGCCGTTTGAGAGCTGGCTCTTTTCACTGAGCCGATTCAAATGAACCGGCTCACCGAAAAGAGCCGAAAATCCCATCACTAAAGGGCCTTTTCCATTGTGCCTGCACAGCCGGGTACCACACCACACCACACTTCACGCAACCACACGAGACAGCAACCGCCGGTTTTCAATTACAACTGGCGGACGGCGAGAAGGGGGCGGCAACATTTGAACCGTCCACGCCAAGCTTGCACTCCCGCATTGCGTGCGGATCTGAGATAACATTTCCCGAGTGGCAAGTCGCGCCAACATTGAACCATATTTACAATGTAATATAGACCACCATGGATGAAATATTGTGAATCCCGACCGCCTCGCGAAGACAGCTATTTCTGCTGCTGGAGCTCTCATTCAAGTGAATAGGAACACACGGCAGCCTCGCGATGTTTTTTTTTTTTTTAAACCACAAACATTACAAATCCATCCACAAGTACATTTTAAATTGTAAATATAGTTCAGCGTCATTGTAAACATTATTATATTTATTGTATATCATGTATTATTCACGACCAGCTCGCTAAAACCACAAACATTACAAGTCCATCCACAAGTACCTTTTAAATTATAAATATAGTTGAACGATGTTGTAAAACATTATTATATTTATTGAATATACTGTATTTTTATGACTTTGGCGAAGACCGGCGGGCGCTTCTGCCTCTCTCGCTTAAAACAAGAAAATGGGCGTGTGCCACGGCATTTCTTGCGGCAGCAGCGGCGTTGTTGTCGGCCAATCAGACGACAGGTGATGTCACGGCCCCGCTAGTCCCCCGACGACCGGCGCTGCAGAACTGCTTTCGAAAGGGTTCTAAACAGCGGTTACAATGGAACGGCTCGGCCCCGAAAAAGTCCCGTGGAGACACTAACATCCGGGGACAAAAATTGCCGCTTCGGTGTGGAACCGGTACGGTGGAAAAGTGCCTTAAGGGTCACCAATGGCAAACAGGTTCTAGGTGAGGGACCAGACAAAGCATGACTCACAGACCATTTTTCTTTTCTTTTCTTTTCTTTTCTTTTCTTTTCTTTTCTTTTCTTTTCTTTTCTTTTCTTTTCTTTTCTTTTTTAATACCGGTTGAAGTTACTTGGGTCACACCGTCACAGGTGAGCTGGAGCCTATCCCAGCTGGCTTTAGGCAAGAGGCACATAATGTATAGGCCTTCACATTCCTATTTCCAGACAGTTTAAAGTCACCAATTCATTTTCATTTCACGCAAATTTTTGGAATGTGGAGAGAATACTACATACAGAAAAACCATACTAGAACAGACAAAACATGCAGTCTCCATGAAGAAAAGTTTGACCAGAGATTCAAACCCAAAATATTTGACTGCAATGCAGATGTATTACCCACATGCTCAACAGCGCTGCCCCAGATAAATAAAAACATACTATTTTCTATCATAAAACAACAGGCAGCAAGGGGTCACTTTACTTCTTCTTTTTTTTTTTAAATGTGCTTTGCGGCATAATTATTAAAACCACATGCTGACATCAGGTTGAGGTTATATAACACATTTGATTTACATACCATGAACAACAGTTTTAGTTCCTATGATTTTGTATGAGACATGTACTGTTAACATAAACACTAACACATAAAATGTAAATAATGGACAACATGATGTTCACTTGCTAAGCTTATGTATTTATTTTAGTGTAAACAGTCACACAGTTTTTACTGTATTGGTTTGGAGTAAAACCCCTGGAATAGGTACTGTATCTCAATGAAGCTATTGTAGAAGTGTTTGAAAAACAGCAAGTCTACCCAGGGACCATGAAAGCAATGTTATTGCCGCTATCTGCAGCAGCCACAACAATTATTGCTTACCTTCACCTGTCACAACCAAACAATCCTTTCTCTGCTTCCTCCTGAGATTTTATTTTATTTTTTTCTGTATGGTCAAGAGAATTTAACGGAAATCCAAGTGCAAGTTAAAATGCTGTTGCAAAGCAATGTGAAATTAAAAACTTGAAGTACAGTTAACCCTTGCTTTGTTCTTAAACATCACTGTAAAAACACACTTTCAATTAAGTGGCAAAACCGGGTGTCATTTTATGTTAAGTAGGGTTGTCAGTATCTGCTACATGTAACTAAGTAACTTGTAATTTAACAAAAAATAGAAAGAAATCGAAGAGCTTGATCAAAGGCTAGAGAATTTGGCGCTTTTGTCATGTCCATGCTTGAGGTGTGCCTCTTGTGAATAAAATATGATTTCATACATATCTCGATACGATGCGGTGCGATATGATTCAAGTATAGTACATTTTAAAGTGGAATGATTCGATTTGGTTTGGTTAGATCAAGGAGGAATACTTTTTATTTTGGAGGAATACATTCATGCTGTTATGAGGAAGCAATACACTGACTACTTTTCATTGTGTCAAATTGTCTTTTCTTCAATGTGGTCCCAAGATTATTTAAATAACTGCCAAAATGTGAAGGGTGCATGCTACTCACTTGTAGGTGTGTGACTTGCCTAGTACCTGACAATTCGATTGGTATCACGATTCATAGGTCATGATTAGATTCGATACTGATTTACAAGTCGATTGTTTTGATTTTTTTTTTTTTTTACTCAAATTTAGAAAATACTAATCAGTAAACTTGTACATGTACACTAAGATTTGTATGCAAATGTGTTATTTATTTATCTGACACTTCAGTCTAAAATGGTGAGCCACTATTTAACAAACAGGTTGTAATCTGTTTCATGTTTGAATACCATTGAAATGAAATATTAAAGCCCCAGTGTGTAGCTCACGACCGCCATCTATCGGTCAAACAAGAGAATGCAATGATTTTAAGCACACGAACTACGGTGTCCCAGAGAGACCACACTTCGCTCGCCAGCCTACCACCGAAATTCACCAGAACAGAAGCGCAAATGTGATGACGTAAGTGAATTGCAATGTTGAGACATACTGTACAGATCCCTAAATGTGTGATTTAGTCATTTAATTTCAGAATTAATATTTTTGTGGCATTGTTAGGAAATACTGTACGTCAGCTAATGCTAATGGCTATCTATGTTCATATTTGTTAGTGCAACAAAACCATGCAACAGAGAACACACAGTTATGTTATATGTTTTATAGACATTTGGACCATCTCAACGAGGGCGTGGAGGGGGAGAGGGAGACGACGAGGAAAGAGAACGCGGTGTCATGTAACGTACAATTATGTCAGCATTGAAAAATAATCCATTCGAGCATGCATGTGAGTGGCTCAAAACCTTTGCTTGGTACCTTTGCGTGGTATTTAGATTACATTGTTTGCTGATTTGTATAGTATATCGTACAAAATAATGGTGTGAACTGTGGAGGAATTTACATGGCTTTCACAAATAGTCTTGCTCATGTAATGTGTATTTCGTTGGCTCAGTGACTTTCAGTTCACTGTTTGGTACCTCATCTGACATACTGTACAATTGTTACCTTCTTGCAGAGACTCGTACAGGAAATGACCCTGGAGGAACATGAAGATATCCAAGTCCAGCTGATAGACTGACACCGAGAAATACTTTTTGACACATTGATGGCACATCAGCACCACTATGATTTTCCTGTACCTGGATCCCAGACTGCAGTACCTTGCTGGACTTGTGGCAAATAAGTGACACTTTCCCAGATCCTCGAGGACAATACAAAGGTTTTTTACCTGGCATATAATTACTCCATGTCTGACACTGGTTGTTGTAGTTTGTATAACTTGTATATTGTTGTTGTGTGTTAATTTGTACATTTTGAATAACTAAAAAAATACTATTTCCTTTGGCGTCAACATGCAGTGTTCATTCGACACCTAACCTAACACTATTTTACATGACCAGAAATGTAAAACATCAAAAGCCTGGAGAATTATTATAAATGCTTGCAATGACAAGGAATTCTTCATTGGCCAATGAATGTAAGGTACAGTACATGAAAATGAATGAATAAAATAAAGTAAAATAAAAGTCTACATGAAATGAACATATTAACTAAAAAAAAAAAAAAAATGCTGTTAGAATATAATGAGCTACATGAATTGCAGTTGGTCCAGAAATTTACCAATACGCTGTGCATTTCAATATATGGAAATTAGACATACAGGTTTGGGCCAAAAGTAGTGTTACAGAGCAGGTATGTGTTGTACACAGCTAAAATATCTGATTACCTCAATACCATGATGTTTTTATTTTTGCTGACATTGTCCCCCATTAACATTGCAACATTCCTCAAACTCTCCCGAACACATACATCTGTAACACTACTTTTCGCCTACTCTATGATGTTATTGGGGCAAAACTAAGGAAGGATTGTCCATTGATTGTGTGAATAGACTGCAGTAATAATGAAGTCACTTAAATGTTTGCTGGTTTTATTAAGTTTGACATGCTCCTTGTCTGCACAATTACATGTTATGGAGTGAGGGCATGTTCCCACCAACGATGATATCATATTCTTCAAAGGCTTGCTGAGGAAAGTGAGGGAGGAGTCACTCCATGGCTTCAGACACCTGGTCAGCAGGTCCTGTGTAAAACAAGTGGTGCTTGTACATGTGACCATTCCGTATTGCTTCACACAAAAAGTTCATGTAGTGTGTAATACCGTCCATATGTAAATGACATACCAAGACCTCGGCTGACTTCAGTTTGTTGCAGCTCAGATATGGTAGGTGGAGATACTGGTAGTATAACACCGAAGCCTTCTGGGGTCCTCCATCCGAAGTGTCCTCATTCGGGGCATTCCAATTTGGTTGCTGACTCTCCCGTTGATATATTTTTTTTCTTGCAGGTCGGTGATGTATTTAAACGGTGCATGAATGCTTGTATACATCAGAATATGGTTCTGGAACTAGAGGTGGGAATCTTGGGGCACCTCACGATTCGATTGCGATTACGATTCAGAGGCTACGATTCGATTATAAAACGATTATTGATTTCCCCCCCAGGCAGCAGAAAAAAACCAATGTATTTTGGTGCTTTTAATGTTTCGTACATTAGTTACAAAAATAGTACAAAAGTCCTCTCAGGCCTACATAAACTACTATTTCAGTATCAAGTTAACAGTTCAAAACAGTAAATAAAATACTCAAGTCCTCATTCTGTAACAACAGCTTTTAAGTATATTCAGTCTTCAACAGAATAAAACATAGCATTGAGCAAAAATATATTATTTTTATCCACTCAAAAGTGCATTGAGGTATAAATGAAAGACAATGTGAACTACTACTTCAATACAAATGCCTAAAAAAAAAAAAAAGTGCTTTCCTGCTTTTTAAGTTGTGTAAAGATGAACATGTAAACATTAAAGTTTCTCAGAGGTACAAAAAAAAAAAAAAAACCTCAAGTGCTTTTCTGCTTTTTAACTTGTGTAAACATGAACGTGTAAACATTAATGGGATCGTTCGGCTTTTTTAACATGAATCTCAATTTGATCCTCACCTCCCGTGTGTGCGATCAGCACTGACTTCTTTCTGACAGCGTTCGGTGACACCAGTTCTGGTTCGACGTTGGACGAGAAGAAAATAAAAAAGAAAATAGTCCAGCAAGCTGGCTGGGGTCTCGGAAATAAAGCGTTTTTCTTCTAAAAACTTTTTGTTTTCAAAAGCGTGATACATTTCCACCACAATACTCTTTTCTGAATAAAGTCAGACGCCATTACCGCCAGCCACTACTTTTCTGTTCGTTCGTTCGTATCACTGCGCGGCGCCCTGTAGAACGCTAACCGACGCACTGCAGCCAGCTAGCTGATACTTCCGCCTCAAGTTGTTTGCCTTTTCGGAGCAGGTCTGATGTCATGAAGAGGTGGGTTGGTCAGCTCAGCCATGCTTGTTGTTGTTTTGAATCTCGAGGCGTGAGTTGTGGATGTGTACTCTCGGTCCGTCCCAAAAAGCGTCCCGAAGACCGCGCGCGCTACTGCGTTTCAGTTCCGCGTACTTTTCGCTCGTTTCGCTTCCCTTGGCATATTTATATAATCGGAATTTGGACGTTTGTGAATCGTTCTCGATTGTTCCACGGCCGAATCGTGAATAATCTAAGAATCGGAAATTTTGCACACCTCTATCTGGAACCCCTCGAGTTTGGCTGTTGATCTAGTGTGACACAAAAACAAAAACAAAAAAAACATTGATGATACTACTATATGTCACCACATTTCCAACAAAGCCCCCAAAATAGAGGTAAGATCTTTAGTTTTGGGGCCCAAAACATTGTATTAGCTAGATAAAAGTAACTTGACTGCATACTGCATAGAATATGCAAAGGCTGCTTGCTTGTCGAGTTTCCGTGGAAAACGTAGCAGCCTGTAAATTCTTGTGCACCCAATTACACAATGGACCAGTACACACTTGAGTGAGAGAGTTCAGATTCTAGCAGTGCTTACGGTACAGCCAGCATTTAAGTCCAGAAAGTTATTCCCTGCCGAAAATTAATTTCGAGAACACTATTTTCACCAACCACAACGAAAATAATAATTTTCAACTCCTCCACTAATACAGTATGCTTTAGATTCTCAAAAAGTATGTTTATGCGATACAACATATCTTTTTACTTACTACTAACACAAACATTTGTTTTTTTTAAATGAATGACTTTTTATTTCACCACTAGATGCCACTGTATAATACTGAGTGTACCTTTAAGGTTTAATGTTCCATTAATACAACATTCTTCCATGCTTAAGGTGTGAACACTAACTATGGTTGCCAACTTTCTCATCCTGAAATAAGGGACAGGTGCACGACACGGTGTCATGGTGCCGTAAGCATGATGTGTGAAATCGGTATCAGTCACATGTAATATTCTGGCCACTCGCATTCGGTAATTAGGTTGCTACTGACAAATTCTGTTATTTTTTTCACTGAAAATCAGTGAGTGTTTTATGCCAGGATCCCTGCATGGGATAATGAGAGCCAAGCAACTTCATTGTTTGCATCAACCATTCAGAGTATATTCAGTATTGTGAATGGTGACTTGCAGAAGTTAGGTTTATATTTCACTGCGATTGTTTTTTCTTGTGCTTTGCTTTAATTTCATTGTTGATGGTTCTGACAACATGATGATGCAGACCAATCTTGGAGTAGCAGCTGGAAAAATATATTATGAAAGAAAATTTATATTCACATTCTTACTAATGAAATCTGCATTCAGAGTTTCTCCCATACATTTCATACTTATTGGTATAACGGTACTTAACACACTGTGGTATTTTTGTTGTAGAGGAAGAAAATAAGCTTACTGTAGGTGTGGCAACGCAAGCTTTTTGTTAATTAAAATCCCGTTTGGACCTCTCTGCCTCCTCACCCTGCTTCCTCGCATTTGGGTCCACATTCACACCCCAAACATTTTTAACAGCATCACTGTGTGTGATGTTCTACGGGGTGTGCACGGGTGTGGTGTGTGTGTGTGTCTGTGTGTGTGTGTGACTGATTAAAATAAAAGTTTTCTCATTCACTTGAACATGTGATCGTGTGAAAGTTATAACGTGAGGACTCACAGGAATTCCAGCGATGTGTCAGCCTGGACGAGACGTGTTGGCGGCTTCCATTGCAATACGTCGCTTTGCATCACATTTTTTTTTAATCCACAAAAGGCAACGGCAGACCCAGTTTGCTACATAAATATGATGTCCGCGGTCATTCGGCAGGCGGGCGAGCACGTTCTGGCTAACGGGGATGTAGATTTGTATGTCAAAGGACCCGCGTCTGACCACCCCCACCCCCCATCCCGATTGTCATTGGCTAACTTTAGCTGTCAATCTAAGCCAAACGTGAAAGGAAGTTACTTCACGTCACACCTATCTAGGGCTGGGAAAAAAAGTCGACCAGGTCGACTTTAAAAATAGGTCGACTGGAAAAATTTAAGTCGACGCTCCGCCCGGAACCATGTTTGCGCCGTCGCCGTCCATGTTTCACACGGACCTTTTATGCCGCCAGGGAGAGTGTGTTGCAAACTTCAATGAGAAGAAAGCGGACATAGTAATATTTATTTATTTATTTATTTATTTATTTTTTAAACTACTCCTGTTTGGTTGGTCTGATTGGTTGTTTGAATTTGGAGGTGTGTTGCACAGCCGCCATTAGCCTAACTGCGCATACAGTTCTTTTACTGCAAGTGTACATGTACACTCGTACAGTATTTACAATATTTATTAGTTAAGATTATGTCCTCATTGGTTGCACTATTTTAAAATGGAGGAAAAGCGAATGGATAAGAGGGCAGAGGTACAAGCTCTTCTAAACATTTGGGAGAGGAAGAGAGCACGACTTTGAATCGGAGTCACCAAGCCACCATGCACGTTATTACTGTCAAACTTGGTTGGTGGGTGAGGTGAACAGCTAAAATGCTCACAGGACCCTCAAAAAGTCTGTAAAAGCTGCAAAGATACTCCAGGACTTTTAAACGCTCATGGATCAGTACAGCGGCATGACTGCCGAGTGAATGGGACGGCCAAATCGACGCCACGGTTCATGGATACTGGAGCAATAACATGGATTCAGCGCGTCACGGATAGACAAGTTAAACACGACAATAATGTTACAGAAATGCTTGTAATATTGTCATTTAGTTCGCTCCCTCGTGTAGCGCTTGACAGCTGCTTAATTATGTGACTGTCACTTTGTATTAGTCAGCAATTATTTATTTTGCTGCGACCGGCAAATCTCCTGCGAGCGTTATTTTGCCGTGAACACTTGGAACGAAAATTCTTGGCCTGCCGTGAATACCACGATTGCTTATAGACAGGGCCGGCCCTACATGATTTGGTACCCTAGGCGAAAATGTACATGGTAGCCCCCCCCCCCCCCAATCCCATAAAAAAAAACACACACAAAAAAAAATTAGGGATATATTATATTTAATAGCACACCACACAATAAATACCAAATTCCACAAACAAATAAAAATAAGAAAAATAACAGAAGTACAATGCAATGCAACTTTTTATTGCAATTTTTGCAAAATGACATTATTTAAAACCTCAAAATGTTTTCACTATGTACATTAATAATTGTGTAAGATACAAAAAATAGTAAATGTATCAATATACAAACTTTGATATATCGTAAAACTTTGGCAATAAGGTGATTCACAGATAATGTGAATAGTGTGCAAAAAAACTTCACTAAATAACTTAGGAACATAACGGCAAATACTTAAAATAGTGCACGCCGGGACCTCCTTGCAGCAAAGGCATCAATTGGTGCGTCAAAGGATAGCTGCCTGGATACTTCTTGATTGATGCTGATAAGTGCCACTCTAGTTAGCCGTTCTTGTGACATGGTAGACCTTAAATAGTTTTTTATTAGTTTAAGCTTGGAAAAGCGTCTCTCAGCTGATGCTACAGTCACTGATATGGTAGCGGCCACTCTGAGTGCTACCCACATGTTGGGATAGATTTCTCTAAGTTTTTTCTCCTCTAGAAAAACTAAAAGTTCCATGCTTGACATATTGGATTTTGGCCAGGTAAGAAATGACTGCATCTCTGCTAAGAGTTTTTTTATTTTTTTATTTTTTTATTTATTAGAGTACATATTGCACAAATAAGTAGACCCCGAGAAAAAGGCTTGTTAATTCCAGGCCTAGCAGACGTTGCTACCCATAACAGTCACGGAGCTCATAGAAAATACTAGATGTAGTCGTTTTTGTTGTGGGTTGCTTTTTTTTTTTTTTTTTTTTTTTGCATTAGTTAATTTGATTAAATTGAAGATTTTGTAATCTATGCATCCTATTACAACCTTACTTTCATGTTCATGTTCATGTTTCATGAGTCAAGTGCGTAATCTACAGAAAACATTTTGTCAATATTTTGGAAATTGTTCTTATGTTTATTGAGATATTGAACATCCATCCATCCATCCATTTTCTTGACCGCTTATTCCTCACAAGGGTCGCGGGGAGATATTGAACAAAATCTTTACATTTTTCAAAGGTATACTCATATATGCTGAGCACTGTACATGATGCAGCAATAGCTGATATAACTGAAATAGTCACCTGGATCTAGAAGATCGAGCTTTGTGTCACTCAAAGTACTGCTGATTGGTGCTTGACTGGCTGTTGCTTCAGCTGTACATTAAACAATATACATCACTTCAAATTATTTTGGTGTTAAAACAGGGAAAACAAATCCATTTGCATTATGATAGAATACAATGTCAGAAATTATGGCTGTTTGTATTAAATGCACCATCCATGCACTTACATTCAGTAGCCTTTGGTGAAGATGACAGTGAAGGATTGTTCACCACAGCTTCTGCAGGTGCTTGTTGTGGCTGCAAATATTTTCTCAGCGCATCTAGTTAAAAAAAAAAATGCATTTACTATATCGATGTTTACATTAAACCAGCACATAATTCTTATTTTCAATAAATTAATAAATTAATGTGGTTATGTGAAACAATGACTTGTGCAAATCCATTTGCAGGTGTCTGGACTTACTGGCTGTTTTAGTTTAAACTCAGCAAGCGTTGCCCCACTCTTGTGTGCAAAGTAGCTACTAGCATGGATGTAATGGTGCAGTAAACAAGTTACAAGCAAGCTAAGAAGCTAACGCTATTTTCGTGTTTATTTTATAAACAATGATGATTGACTGACATACATACCTCTACCCTGGGCCCGTTTTTCCTCCTCCTCCTTTCGCCGCTTTCTTAATGCAGCACGTGAAGGCTTGGACCTTTTCATTGTTGTCGATGTCAATGTATAAACAACACAAGTGTGCCAACCATCTATCTATCTTTCTAAAGTGCTGCCACTACACTCTGAGATGATATACGACCCCTCCCCGTACCTTTCATTCATTGTAAGCGGCAGGTTCAGGGCGCCAGGACAGCAGGTCGTGAACTCACAGTCATTTATTTGAAATAGAAGTAATAAAAAAAAAAGGAACTCAATAAAATATATTTGCTATATAACATTTTATGCTAGAAAACACGAGAGGGGGGGAGGGCTTTTTGTGTTTGTGTTTTTTACATTTTATTTTTTTTCCTTTCTGCAATTTGGCGCCTCCTCCACAAGATGGCGCCCTAGGCGATCGCCTAGCTCGCCTGTAGCCTGGGCCGGCCCTGCTTATAGACATTCACAAGCGTATATGAATAACACAAATGTGCACGACCAGTTCGCTGCGACGTCGTGGTGGCCGTTTTGTCGAGTCAAACACATTTCACTGGGAGTTCGCTTCGCGTTTCACGGCAACGTAGGCAAAGTTTTTCCATTTTTCCACTCACCGGTCCGTGACAGAATAACCCCCCTCACAAACACGGCTTGAATCGCAAAGCCACGTCATCTTGGTCGCGAAAGAAGAGCTTATTCCCCTTGGCGTAAAAAAAAAAAAAAAAAAAAAAAATCCCCTCGGCATGGCAAAAAAAAAAAAAAAATCCCATCGGCGTGACAAAATAACACTTGGTGATCAGTTGCTGGTCATGGCAAACAAAAAAACAAACAAACAAACAAACAAACAAACAACCACCATCGCCTGTGTTTTAATGACCATACAACACAGAAATGAAGGGAAGGGCATGAAGAAGTTGTGTGTATGTGCGTGCGTGGCTGCATGTGGGCGCGCCACAGTCAGACTAAATTAAAGACTATTATTGTACAGGAAATATAAGGAACAATGGGTTTTATATCCAGATTATCCACTCAAATCAACACATGTTCAACATTTGCGGCCTCAAATCTAAAAAAAATAACAATAATAATAATAATAATAAAAAAGTTGAAGCGGCACGGTAGCTGAGTGGTTAGCACGTCCGCTTCCCAGTTCTGAGGTCTCCGGTTCGAGTCCAGGCTCGGACCTTCCTGGGTGGAGTTTGCATGTTCTCCCCGTGCCTGCGTGGGTCTTCTCCGGGTACTCCGGTCTCCTCCCACATTCCAAAGACATGCATGGCAGGTTAATTGGGCGCTCCGAATTGTCCCTAGGTGTGCGTGTGAGTGTGGATGGTTGTTCGTCTCTGTGTGCCCTGCGATTGGTTGGCAACCAGTCCAGGGTGTCCCCCGCCTACTGCCCAGAGCCAGCTGAGATAGGCGCCAGCACCCCCCGCGACCCTTGTGAGGAATAAGCGGTCAAGAAAATGGATGGATGGATGGATAAAAAGTTGATTAGTCGTTAAAATATGAGAAGTTGAGTCGATTTTAAAAAAAGTCGTTAGTGACAACTAGGGGTGTGAATTGCCAAGTACCTGACGATTCGCTTCGTATCACGATTCACAGGTCACGATTCGATTCGATACCGATTAATCCCGATACGAATTTCTAAGTCGATTGTTGCGATTTTCTTCATTCAAATTTAGAAAATACTAATCAGTAAACCTGTAGAGTGTAAGATTTGTATGAAAATGTATTATTTATTGATCTGAAATTTCAGTCTTATACAGGTTGTAATCTGTTTCATGTGTGAACAGCATTAAAATAAAATATTAAGGCTTAATATAACATCATATAACATTCTTCCAAAGTAAGACGTTTTGTTGAATATGTTTCCATTAAAAATGGAAGTTGAAAAATCGATTCAGCCGCCTATTGAATCGATTCGAGAATTGTGCGATGTAGTATCGCGATATATTGCCGAATCGATTTTTTTTAACACCCCTAGTGACAACCCTACACCCATCGACTCATTTTATTGTCTACGAGCAACTTCTTTGTCACTTGTCAACCTACAGGAGCAGCCGTGGTCCAAAAATGGCAAAGATGCCGTTTGCTGCATTTCGTGTAAGAATTGAGAATTATTTGATGGGACTTTTGAGGTCCCGTACGGGACATAACAATTTAGCCCAAAATAACTTCTGCTGAAGTTCATTTGAGTCACTGTACACTTTCTAGGATGTTTGTTTATGCACATTGTGTCATAAGTATGAGTGCGGGTGTGCGAATGGGTGAAGCGCAACTTGAATTGGCTATTCAATGGCGTTGCGGCAGTTAGATTTAGCGCTAGCCATTTTAAATATATCATTAGCGCAGTCATACACAACAGCAGCAAAAATGTGTTAGCCATTAGGCGCCGGGGTGTCTGAAACCACTGTTTGGAAAGGGACCGTTTGGGTCCTGTATCAGTTGGAAAGGCAAATGCACCCCTAGGTGCCTGATGGGTGGGAGCCAAAAGCTCCAAGTCATATTGTGGATGAACCACAGGAAGACTCACAGGTGTATCTTGTACCTGCTGATGATGGTCAGGTGGGATGGGCGAGGTTCGTCCCTCAATTGTAACCAAGGAAGTGAGGTCATGGAGGTTGGACCTGATTGGCTGGTCCAGTCCTGTTGTGATGACCTCCCTTTGACAGCTATGTGTCATGTCATGGGCGTATGATGTCATGACCCCCCCTTCGGCTACGTGGAGCCACGAACGGCAGAGGTGTGCGGTCCACGGAGGAGCAAGAAGAAAGCCCATGACAGGAAGCAAAAGGTGACCACCAAAAGCGAATGTCTTGGCATGAACAGGTGAGCCGTCGACAGGCGAACGAGGAAGGCATGCAGCGGCGGTGAGCCACACAATGAGCAAAAGCAAGAGAAGATCAATGGACTGCAAGTTCATTGAAATCAGATAAGTGTTGTTGAACACGAAGGTTGACAACGTGTGGCCCAAAAGAAGTACTGCACGCGCGAAAGCGGGGGCAGTGAATGGCAGGACAGTGGCGCGCACCATCTGCATTGCAAGGGTGGGCAGGGTGGGTAAAAAATTGCTCAGAAATAGGCACAACGCGCCAAGCAGATTGCAAAGAACAACCACTGTGTTGTTTGGGTTGTTTGATGACAATTTCAAGTGCGATTTCAAGTTCAAAGTCCGCGGTGAAGCTGAATGGTTTGCTTCAAAAGTGAGGACAACGGCCTCAATTTGTGTCATGCGTAGCTCAGAGGTGCAATCCAAGTCGCGTTCCGTAAGGTGGCAGAGTTGCACACCCTGAGTGGGATGTTCAACTTGACCGAGGGGAGAGCTGGTGTTGCGAAGGTGACCTCTTGAGGGCATCTCGGGGACAACAGGCATGGTCCCCCCTTGAGCTGGGTGAGAGTCCTGGTGTGAGTTTTGTACACTCAGAACAGGTTCACAAGAAGTCTCTGTTAGGCTTACCACATAACAATTGGCAGTTTTGGTCAGCGGTGCTGCAGGCAGAGGCTGCCGCACCTGTGACCAGGTTTTGCGTCGGTCGTAATCTATCAGGGGCTTGAAGCGGCCCAGCAGATCTTGACCAATGAGGAGCGGGACTGATTCCACAGCGGACACGTACACAGGGTGGACCAATTTGTGTGGTCCAATCGTCCAGTGTAACGTTGCCATGGAGTCCAGATGGGTGTTAGTCAGTGCAAATGCACCGATCTCCAATGAGCAGTGGTTGAGGCGGAGCATCCGGCCACTGTTCTTCAGCATGGCTTGAAGTTGGTTGAAGAGCGTGTTGGACATTACTGTAATGTCAGCGCCAGGATCAACCAAAGCGTCATAGTCTAATGTTTGCTCAAGTGTCGTCCTCAAATAGAACTTACGTGATGCACCTTTAATCTTGAGTTTACCTAAGAGTTGTTTTAATGGTTGATTCGACTCGGTAACAGGTGCACTGGCAGAAGGCAAAGAAGTTGCTGGATCCAGCTGGACTGCAAGAACGGTGTTGTCAGACACCTCTGCCTCATTTATGGCTGTCGGCTGACTGTCGTTGGACAATTTGCGCAGCCCATCAAGAACTTTTGTCCAGATGTTGCTGTCAATTGAGGAGTCACCTGACGTGGATGGGGGCTCCTGAGGACTATTTGTGCGGAGAGGTTTCTTTTTGCGAGGTTTTGTTTTCGCAAAGGGTTTCTCCCGTTCACAACCACGGCTGGAGCTATGACTCAACCGCGCAGGTGCACTGCGGCCGTACTGGTGCTTCTGATGAGAACCATTTTGAGGCCGTTGTGCAGGATTTGATGGGGAAGCGGCGATGTCATCGTCGCTTTCCCGTGATTCGGACTGTCGTTCGACTTCGTCTGAATCACCTGCAACATGGTAAACAGAGGATTCCACTGATTTAGCAGCGTTTTCGCGTAAAAACACAAAGGCCTTGGATGCAAGTTCACGTAGCTCTAGGCTACTTAGCGTGCGAGGACAAGTTGTCACGCCCAAGAGGCGGCTTGTGTTTGGGTGGAGGTTGTTCAGAAAGAGTGTTTTGAATTCTACCTGTTCTTCCATGTTGGGTTCGTTACGATGCCCAAAGTATGCCTTGCGCAGGCGACTATAATACAGGCTGGGTGATTCCTTTCGGCCTTGTTTTACTGACCAGGCAGCAAGAAAGCTCATTGCTGATACTGGGCCATCAAATTCACGAGACAATGCGTGACACAGTGCTCGATAATCATTCAAGATGTGGATCGGCTGGCGGTCGGTCCAATCACTTACTTCTCGAGTGGACGTCAATTTCATGAGGTAAATCTTGTCATCCGTTGTTGCCTGTGGGAATCTCAAATGAAAATCAAGGATTTTGAGGTACATAGAAGTGTTATCAGAGCAATCTTGTTTTGGCTGAAATTTCTGAATGTGCTTGGCAATCATGTCTCACTCTTTTGTAGACATGCCTGGTTGCGCCACATGATGAGGTGAAGAAGCATCTGGAAGGTTGGTTGGCAGCAACTGGAGACACACAAGAAGGCGTGGCGCCTAGCGGGGGTACCGAAACCGGAAGTGTGCTTCTTGGTGGAAACACAGAGACAGGTGAGCTTGCTCCTCTCAGTGACACTGCAGAGGGAGGGGGCCCCCGTGTGTGTTGAGCGGCACTTGGAGACGTGCTTGCCATGGAGCGAGTAGGAACCGGAAGTGGCACAGGTGGCTGAGAAGCAGATCCAAGATTTGCAGAGGAAGTCTGCAGCACATCAGACAACATGGCAGCGTCTGAAAAAGGAACAGGTGCGCGCACCACAGGTGGATCAAAATGCAACGGAGAGTTCACCTGAGACAGATCCTGAACGGGGACCTCCAAAGCAGTGGTTTGTGGGACTTGCTGCAATTTCGATTCAGCCTGGGATGACTCGTCATCCTGGCCAGTACTGAAGGACGGCTGCTGCAGTCGACGGAGTTTTTCTTCCGTTGCCATCAACTCAGATTTCAAACGAAACGTCTGCCTTTTTCCTTCAGTGCGTTCATTTTTCAAAAGTCTAATCTTTTGAGTTAATTCCGCAATTTCATCATTCGCGAGAGCTAGCAAGTACTTGTCAAATTCACGCTCAGTTTGGAGATCAATCCAATGGGCTTCAGTGTGCTGATTTGATAGTTCTGCAATGCATTCTTTTAGCTCACGAATTTCAGATGTGGCATTATGCCAATTTTGTTCATGCATGCGGGCAGTTTGTGTACTCACTTTGAGTTCCTGTGTCAATTTTGTAACTTGGTTTCTCAAGTCCACGCGGTCAGATTCATGCAACCATGCTTCCAACTCGGTTAGCTTGCTGCTAACTTGGGCGTGAATTTGCTGTTCTGCTGTCAGAACGCTTTTCACTTGTTCGAGTTCATGGTCACTCAATTTCCACCTAGCCACTAAATTCACCATTAGTCGGCTGAGAATTTGTGCCATATCTTCGTGAGTTAACGATCCTTGTTGAGCGTCGCAAACGAGTTGCGCAATGTTGGTGTCAAGAATCTCTGCGCTAGCACTGGCTGTCGCGTCGGCATAGCCTGGAATGAGATTGTTAGTCACGGTCGCAAGGGCATTTTGCAAAGCATCCATGGTTAAAAGTAGCGTTATGATGTCAAAGATATGCGTAAGCTCACTTTACTCAATTTGGAAGGACTAATTGTTAGCCAATTAGACAATGCTGGAAATGCTTAATGCTTAAAGATCGGCTTTTTGGGCTCAATTAGTTGATTCAAAATGTTTTACCAAAATTCTTAAGGCACAGATTAAAGGATGGTATCCAAATATGTTACCAATTATTTTAAATGGCAATGCATTAAATAATTGGGAACCCTTAACAAAGTATTATGTTAAGCAATTTAGTCTGCTAAATTACTATTAACCACAGCATACATTTGAGGTTACAGGTTTTAGGAAACAAAAGTCTACTAAGGACAGTCACATTAAATTAAAATTACATTTAATTCAATGGAGGTTTCCAAAAGTGCCTGAAAATTGGGTAAACACGTTTAATACAACGAGAAAAGCTATACACTCCTGGATGAGTGTTGCTTTTAATTAAAACAAAATTAAGTACTTGAAAATGGTGGTTAATTATTTAAACAAACTCTTCGGTAAGTCAATAATTAAAGTTATCAAGCGTTTTAATTTTGTTGGCAAAAGTTCCTCGACTGCGGTACCGTGAATAGCCACAGGAGGACGCCGTCGGTGTTTAAAACGCAACGAGGCTCCTGTGTGTAGTATAGGAGTCGTACTTTTTGTTCGATCAATAAAGTTTTATGACTTTACCGCATAGACAAAACAACTCCGTCGCTCGTAAGTGACACAGAATGTGTCTTAAAACGAGCATTTAAATACCTTTCACAAGTTTTAAAAACGTAGCACTTGGCAAGCAAAGTTGTTAGCAAGACGCAGCTAACGTAAACTTTGTCAATGAATGGCTACGTCACCGGAAGTTAACCTTGCGTGTGTCGCCAGCTGTCAATCTGTCAAACACGTTAAATTCACTCCTTACGGATAATCGCGCAGATTGTTATGCGCGGCACTGACGCCGAATTATTAAGAAGACACTCGTGATTATAATTTAAATGAATCAAGGAGTGACCTGGAGCGCTGGAATAATCTTCAGATCTCTTTAATAGGACGGATAGCTACTATAAAAATGAAAGTTTTACCAAAGATTAATTATTTATTTTCAATGATTCCATTTAAACCTACGTCTAACTGGTTCCAATCGCTGGACTCTGCTATCATAAAATTCTATTGGAATAAAAAAAAAAAGCCAAAATTAGTCTATCTACTCTTCAGGAAAGTAAATCTAAAGGAGGTTTAGAGGCACCAAACTTTATGTACTATTATTTAGCTAATCAACTACAATATCTTGTGCTATGGACACAACCCAACAGAGATACTAACTGTTGGTTGGAATTGGAGCAGAAGGATTGTAATAATCTTAGACTGTCAGATTTACTCTTTATTACAAAATCAATAAGACGACATAATTGTTTTAAAAACCCAATGATAGCCGCCACCCTGACTGCCTGGTGGAAGGCATTAGAAATTACAAACTCCCAATTGGCGCCCTGTGGGCTCTCTCCCATTTGGCATAACCCCGACTTTCAACTTAATAATCAGTCGTTCCATTTAAGCCTATGGGAGCAGAAAGGAATTACACACCTTCATCATCTTTTCTCAGATAATAAGTTTATATCGTATACAAACTTGGTCCAGAAATATGAAATAAAAAAGGGAAATTTCTTACATTATCTGCAAGTTAAAAATATGGTTAAGAAACAAATCCCAACACTTCAGGATACGCTCCAACTGCCTGTCTTAGCTAAAGATATTATAAAGCTTTCTCCAACAACAATAAAGAAAATATCAAAAATATATAAGTTATTTTTATACACAAATAAAACGTATTTACCGACTTTAAAATGGGAAAAAGACTTGTCTATAGTTCCGGAACCAGACTTTTGGACCCAAATCTGTGAAAATGTATTTAAAATGACCAAACAGACAAATTTGCAACTTATCCAATATAAGATACTTCATAGAACATATATTACACAATATATGATGAAAAAAATGGGACTCTCTGACTCCGACATTTGTCTCCAGTGCTCACAAAACACTGCCGATACTTATCTTCATGCTTTATGGTCATGTACTCCAGTGCTGCATTTCTGGACTAAAATCTTGGAAAAGCTCGCTGATATATTAAACTGTAGGCTTCCTTTATCTCCAAGATTGTGTTTACTAGGTGACTTAACAATAACTGAGCTACCATGTAAACAATCTCAATCTATATTTATAGCCCTTACTATTGCTAAAAAAATAATCCTTGTCAATTGGAAAAATAAACAATCTCTAAATATCGACCACTGGTTAAACTTACTAATAAATTATATCTCAATGGAAAAAATCTCTGCCTTAAATAAAAATCAAGTATCAAGATTTAAACAAATATGGTCTATGTACATAGAATATTTTAATCTCAATTTGGCAACTTAATCCTGCCAAGATTCTGCCTGTTAACGAGAGCCACCACATCGTTACAACTTCTGTTTTCGCTGCTTCTGTATTTGGTATTTTGTATCTGATTGTTTTTATTTTTATATAGTCAGGAACCTAGTTGCTGCTAGTGGGCTCGAGCATACCACACTATACGACACTATACTCAATAACTCCTTAAGATCTATTTCTAGTGGGCACTAAGCATCAACACTTGGTGTTACTGCATGCTAATTAGTCAATTTTCTTGACGCCGTCCCCTGTGGTCGGGCGGGGGTGGTTCTGCCCCCCCCGTTGTCTGCTCGGTGGCGGTTGCGTCTTGGCCGCTCCCTGGGCCCCCTGTGGGGTGCGGTGTTGGGGTGCTTCCCCTGGTGCCCGGGGCGGTGCCGTCCCGGCGCGGTCCGCTGCTCCGTGCCCGGCGGCGCGGTTCGGGGTGGGTGGGCCTCCGGTGTGCCCCGTGGTTCCCTCTCCCCTCCCCCTTCCTCCCCCCCGTCGCCTCTCCCTCCTCGCCTCCTCCCGCCCATCCTCCTCTGCCTCCCGGTCCCTTTTCCCTTGTCCCTTTTTTCCCTCTGCTCCGACTCACCTGCTCCCAATTTTAATGCACCACACGCACACACTTGTATATACACTGGGTGGGGCCACATTCACGGTGTAAGGGTAGAGCTCGCCAGTCGGCGAGCTGGCGGACTCAGTAACAGGGTTAGGTGTCACTAGTACTGTGGCGTGACGACCGGGGCCTCTCCCCACCGGGCTCGGTGTTCTGGTGTTCCGCCTTCTCCCCTGGTGCTTCCTCCTCTGCTTCCCCCCTCCCGCCGCTGTGCAAATCTCGCGCGGCTGGAGGTGGGGTGGGCACATCTTCCCTCTCTGCGCTGCTGCCCGGTGCCGGTTTCCGGGGGGGGGTGGGGGGTTCTCGCGGGGGGCCGGGTTCGCGGGGGGGGGTGGCGGCCGTCGGGGGGGGGGGGGGGGGCGGCTTGTTTGGGGGGGGGGGTGGAGGTATGGGTGGGTGGGGGGTTGGGTGCTGGGGGTCGGGGTGTGTTCGGGGGTTTGGGGGTCGGGGGTGGTGGGGCCTGGGTCGTGGTGGATGGCGGGTTTGGGTGGGGTGCGGGGGGGTCGTGGGGGGATGGGGGCTGGGGACCGGTGGGGCGCTGTGGGGGCCCGCTGGGCCTCGTTCTGCGGCCTTGGGCTCGGGGGTGTGGGGCGGGGGTGTTCCGGGTGTCTGGGTCGGCTCGCCGACCGGTGTCCGCTCGGGTGGCTTGGGGGTGGCCTTGGTGCTGCCGCGGCCTGGGGATTCCGTGGGGGGGGGGGGGGGGGGGGGGAGTGCTCGCTTTGCTGGACCGCGGTTGACGGCTTCTTTCTTTGGTGGTGGTCCTTATGCATGCCAGATCCGTCGCACCAGCATCTACTGAAACTCAACAGAAGTACCCTCTCCCTCCCACAGCCCCTTGAATCAGTTGGTGCTGGTGTCTGTGGTTCTCACTTTGCTTTATCTATCCTTCCCTCCTTCCTCTCTTTAGTTTTTCCTCTGGTCACTTGAGATCTTAATTTATTAGAAGTATGAGGTTTCTGGGGTTGGCATAAGACTCTGGTTTTGTAACCACGCAGGAGGGGTCTTGTTGGTGCTGGACTTCACTTTGATGGATTGGATGTACTGGCTTCTATGGATCTCACTCTGCCTTATCGATCCTTCCCTCCTTCCTCTCTTTAGTTTTTCCTCTGGTCTCTTGAGATCTCGCTAAATTTGCTGGAATTTAGAGGCTTCCGGGGTTGGCGTAAGACTTTGATTTTGTAATCATGGGGAAGGCAGGAAGTGTTTGGTCGGTGCTGGATTTCACTTTGATTTACCTTTCTTTTCTCTTTATTTCTTTTATTTTCTGACCTTTTCTCTGGTCTCCTGACCATTTAAACCTCACGACTCTGGCAAGATTCTGAAGTACCTGGTTAAGGCGAAGGGTAATGGGATATTTATAAGGTTTTAGGTGAATGAATGAGTATAAATTTATACGTATTTGCACGCACGCACACGCACGCACGCACGCGCACGCACGCAAACGCACGCAAACGCAAACGCACGCACGCACGCAAACGCACGCACGCAAACGCACGCACACATACACACAAAAAAATAAAAATAAATAAATAAATAAATAAATAAAAAAAAAAAAAAAAAAAGAGCAATGATGACAAGACGTTGAATCGGTAAGACTACCGAATGAACAATTCTGAGCTCTTTAAAAAAAAAAAAAAAAAAAAAAAAATGAATCAAGGAGCAGAAACCACGGAAACGTTTTAATTCCCACGGGTTTATATCGCGATGCTAGTATCCTGTACGGACTCGCGTTGAGGGGAAAGGGAAAATGCTACTTCCTGTAAAACGGTGTTAATTCATTAAACACGACGGTATTAATGAAGATTAAAAAGTGCAAAACGTACAAAAATATTAACCCTAAACTCAGTGTTAACACTTGGTGAAACAGGAGTAGGAAAAATATTATAATGTAACGTTTAAGAGTGGCGAAGACACGTGATGTTAAAATGTCTTAAATCTAGTGAAAAACCATAGATTAGGATGGTACAGGAGCAATTTAAATCCCTCGATTAGTTTCAAATAACGGTAACTTGATTATTTAAATTATAAAGTGCTTTGAATGCGATGTTAAAGAAGGCAGACAGTGGGCTCACGGGGGGGAGGGGGCTGCGATGTGTCCCTCTTCACACGTGAGTTGCTAGAAAGCAGGAGTCAACTATACTGGTTGTAGTTTCGCAACTGGCCGTGTAGCAATATGAATATTAAGCAAACAGTAAGCTTTAGTGTTAATCAGATGGGAATCTAATTTCAACAATTTAAGCAAACTATATTACTAGTGTTTCAATGCTACAATTTGGCAGAGAGTGGGCTCTCAGTGGGGGGGTCACGTGGTGAGACGTGATCCTCTTGGAGGCCACAGTCAAATGAGGAGCGACTTGGAAGTCTGGCTGTTGGGCCCGCCCCTCAAATTAGTTTATTGGTCGACCGGTTTCAAGGGGTGGTTACCTGAAGCCCAGTTAAGTTAAGGATACGCCTACAAAGATGGCGGATCTTAACACGTGTGTTTCACACAAAAGGCTAGCAGTTTTAGCACCATGTGCCCTACGCTAACCCAACAAAAGGGAGTCAACTTAACACCTTGAGAAGTGTGCTGTGACTCAAATGGTGGTCTGAATGCAGAATTTCGTGCACTAGACTATTTCCTCAGCCTAAAGGCTTGTAACGTAATCAGGTAGCTAAGCTGATCGCGCCACGTGAGGTTTGGAATGTATTTTTAACCCAATCAGAATTCGTGACGAGTTAGAAAAACATTCCCAGGCCTAAAAAAGTTTTGCATGCAATAAAAAAAATGTGATTGTTACTCTTCCACTTTTGTGTGTGTAACATTCACATAGTCGACAAATACATTCTCTTCTCAATAACTAGTCGTTAAGACTGTTATTTAGCGCTTCAAATACATTGCTTTTATACAGCGGATTGGCTCTGGCATAAAGTTTTTAGTTAGGTTGCTATGGAAACGAGCTGAAATTTTCCCAGAAGAACACGCTGCACTAAGCTGCCTGTTTTTGGATTGTTACATGTGTGTGTTTCACAAAATATGTAACGTAAATTGGCCTCACACGGGGTACCATTATGTAAGGGAAATCGGTCCAATTAATTATTAAATCAATAATTGTTAATTATTAAATTAATAATCAATTGGCTCATTAATTGAAGGAGACTCAAACTTAATATTTAAATTAAGTTGAGCTTGCCTGCGGAGCACCACATCTCTTTTTGATAATTTTATCAGGATAACAGATGAGAACCTCATTGAATCAGTCATTAAAATGAAGGTTGTGCCCTTACTACAATTTTGTGAGTTCTTTGTTCAGCTTAGAGGTCACTATAAATTGATGAAACACACACACAGTAAACCAGGTTTTGAGTTTTGTGCACGTTTATTCTCTAACCTAGGTGGGATAATCTACTTAGAATTTAAAGAAGCAAAACTAACTACTATGATAGGAAATGAAACGAGAACTAAAATAATAAAAATAATCAAAGGAGAAGAAAAGAAGAAAAGAGAAACGGTCTTAGCCAAGGTGATGGATTTCTTAAATCAAACCAACATGGGACCCACAATCAACCTAGTTTGCACCAATTTGTACTAGGGCGAAGGCCTGCAAAGTTGAACTTACAGATGGGGTTGGTCTGAGAAGCAGGACCCTGGATGGAGACTCGCCAAGCCCCTTTGAAGAAGGGATGAAGAAGGTTCAGTTCAGAAGAGGAGCAGAATTCGTCCGGCTGGCCAGCTGAGCTTCACGGGGTCAACCTGCTGGCTGGGAAGAGGCCCTTTTTGGTTGAGGCCTCAGGGTGCCTGGAAAGGCACCGTCCGTTTGAGCCTTGTGCAGGGACCAAAAGCAGCGTGTTTCGCCGCGCCTGTCGCAACACGCGATGGCTTCTGTGCGTTGCCGTGTGCTGGAGGTTAAGCTAGCTGGGCTAGCTCTTTGTCTGGCAGCAGGAACAGAAGGGCCAGGGGCCCAAAAGAGAGGAGCCAAAGAGGGAGCCAAGAGAGAGAGCAGCAAGCAGGGAGCGTGCTTTTAAATTGGGAGAGTGGCGGCCTCCACACCAGGGGTCCGGTGAGACCAAAGTGGAAAGTTACCAGCTGGGAGAGGGTTTTGGTAGACTAATCAGATTGAATCTGGATCCCATGTTTGTTGAGATTCTAAGGTCAGAATTCAACCAATGCAACGCGTACAATTGAATACCTCAAATGAAATGTTACCTAGCTTACACTGTTAAAACGTGCATACACATGAAAGTTTAGTGGAGAATCTGCCACTGCAATGGAACATTTTCATGACATTTCATGGAGTCAACATTTCACAAATGGCAAACATAACATTTCATAATTCTTGTTCTGTTGCAAAATAAGAAAGTCAAGTTTCTAAGAAGGCTTTTACTGTTCTGATTTGTGTGTGTGTGTGTGTGTGTGTGTGTGTGTGTGTGTGTGTGTGTGTGTGTGTGTGTGTGTGTGTGTGTGTGTGTGTGTGTGTGTGTGTGTGTGCGTGTGCGCGTGTCAGTCAGAACATGTGTGGCTGTTTGTGGGGGATGTTCTTGTCCTCCCCACCCCCCACGGTGGCATGTCCAGGCCACAGGAGTGGAATTCCTTTGGAACTGAGGTTGCAAAAAGTTACAACCGGCCGATAATCGTTACAAATGTATATTTCAATTTACTTCATAAGCGTTCAAATCTTTCAGCATTCAGCTTTCAGCATTCCCACGCAATTTCTCCAGAAATTGCACTTTGTCTAGTTTAAACAGAGCTACCTTTTTAAAAAGGATAAATATATCAAAAATATGTAAGATATTTCTTTACTTTTTTTTTTTAAAGCAATTGTGAAGTAATTTTAAGTCAACGGCAAGTGGAAAAATGGCCGCCCCCTGATATGGATAAAAATGGGTGGCCATTGTTGTTAACTCGTATTCTACAAACACTATATTAATCGGAATTCTGTGTACAGATTAGTGGGAGCACACGTTATACAAAAAGGGTTGACTTGCCCTTTAACAAACTTGGGTGGCTCAAAGGGGTTTGAAGTGTTAGGATGTTTCACTCGTGCCTGGATTCTTTTCACTTGCTTAAAGAGGAAGTCAAAACAAAACTTTTTTTTTTTTTACAATATATTCTGTGCAGCCCCACTGCTCTCAATATGGTATTCTGGTTAATATTGTGTTAGTGGAATATGAGTTAAGCAATAAAATCCAGACGTTTTGTCCATCTCAGGGGAGGCTAGTTTGCCACTTGGTGTTGACTGAAGATGACATCAATGTTTCTCAGGTAACAACACAAAATTACAGCTCAGCTTCAGAAAACAGGTGAGCTGTGATTGTTCTTTGCCTGAGCCCTGAGCTCTTGTTCCACAAATGTAATATTAATTAATCAGAATGTCATGTTTAGACAAATAAAGAAATGTTTAAGGTTGACTCCACTTTAACATCTTGCATCTTTTGATGAGTTTAGTTCCTCTCGATCAAATACATTCTTCTTTAAGATCAACATGAATGAACCATATGTAATGATGGGAGGTAAATAGAGAGGCGTGTTGTGTTTGATAACACGTTTATGAGTGAGTTGCGGGAGCGTACATGAGATAAGAGGTACACGTGACTCAACATAGTCATAAACTAATCTATAAACTTTACTCTGCTGTCTGCACCATAAGCACAAGGGAGCGACGGAGAAAGGTATGCTTTGTTTTACTTGACACCTTTGTGTGGCAATTTGAGATTATTTTCAAAATATATTTTGTTCTGTTTTGTCACAAGTAGGCTACTGTAGTTTGATCACCATAAGTACCTATAGCTGGAATTCCAAACCTGGGTTGTATCCTAAAATTGGTTTATATATTATAGCCTGATAGGGAAAAAAATGATTTCACATAAAGTTGTTGAAGCTGATGTGTTTTTTGGTATTTGAACTTTTTTTTTAAATAAAATTTTGCGGAACGTTGAGTCATTACACAGGGTCTAATCACGAAAGTTTATTAGGTGTATACAATACAATACAATGACATTTGAGGTTGATACCCCTTGGTGCCTATTTATCTTAATGCAATTAGGGGTGTGCTCAAAAAATCGATAGGCTATATATCGTTGTGGGCCTCATTACAATGCACGTATTGATACGCAGGTGTCAGAGTCAATATTGCTCATTAATTTTAAATGGGCAGTTAAAGCAAGGTTGCTTGCGCAGGAACAGCAGCCTCTGAAGTATTATTCATGGACAAGGAAGTATTAGGTGCGGGTTGGTGAGCAGAAGAGACGGCTTTGAAGCGTGCATTGTACTTAACAAGCAGCATCTGAAGTTAATTGGCTTTAATTAGTCCACTTGTCTCATGAGCTGACCAGAGCCGGAGGAGAGGGGTGTGGTAGCAGACGAAAGGGACACAAGAGAGTTTAGTTTGCATTGTACCGGTAGCCTAATTATTAAAATAAATAAATAAATATGTATGTGAAGTCTATTTTAAAAATAGTCCAACAATAATTGGATACGGTGTCTTGCTAAGAAAAATTAAAACAGAGGAATTTATTGAATTTATTTACTTAAAAACTCAACATGTTACATGTTTCTACATGTTACCAATTTTTCTACATTTTGTTTAAAAACAAAATAGAATGTTTTCTTCTTCTTCTTCTTCTTCTTAATATTATTATTATTTTTATTATTATTATTTTATTTATTTTGTTTGTTTTTTTATTATATTGTATTATTATTATTATTATTATTATTATTATTATTGTTGTTTTGGTTGTTGTTGTGGTTGTTGTTGTTGTTGTTGTTGTTGTTGTTGTTGTTGTTGTTGTTGTTGTTATTATTATTATTATTATATTTTTCTATATTTTGTTTAAAAACAAAATAGAATCCGTTACATTAAAAAAATATTATTTCCCCAAATATTTCAAATAAGCACCCTTTAGAGCTGTAATTTTAATACTTTGGTATTGTTACTCATACCGGCCCATGCCTATTTATAAATTTTCCCGGTGTGTCTGTGAAACTCGCCACACAAACCTGGACTGGCAAATTGAACAATATTTTAGCATGTATTGTGCTATTTATTTATTTATTTATTTATTTATTTATTTATTTATTTATTTTACAAAAATGACACAATAGCGCCCCCCTACAATTTTTTTACGAAGAAGCCCCGGTTGTACATTTAAGCAAGATCTACAAAGATTTTTAGATGTATGAAGGAGCCCAAGACCTTCCAAAAACTCTCATGGGCCCATATGCTAAAATGAACAGGAAGTGAGCTACGCATTTTTCAATGTCCAATTTTTGCCCACTTTTCCACTTTACAGGGGTATTCTTTTGCCCATTTCTCCTAAATGTTTGACCCGATTGACCTCAAACTTGTCCTGGACCATGTCAAGACCTGGGCCATCAACAGGGGAAAAGACGTTGTGTTTTTGAAACACTATATGACGAGGGCGGGGCATCAAATTTCGTGATTCATATTTCCTTCGCCATGAAAGAGGAAATGCTGAATAACTCCCTGGTCCAAGGGTATGCTTAATAACTGCCCGGTACATGCGCCAAAAAATCCCAAAGTTCACATGCATGTTTATAGTCACGACCTGAATGTATCTCTATGACAATATTCAGTTATAAATACAGCACCACCTAGCCCTTGGGGCAAAAATAATAAAATACCCCACATACGGTATTTTGTCCAAAATTTTGAGACATTTTGTGTGATAACCAAGTCATTTATGAATATTTTTTTTACTTTCCACCACTCAAGACCTTAGACCTAGCCATACATACTTTGTATTTATTTATTTATTTATTTATTTATTTGTGTTTGTTTGTTTGTTTGTTTGTTTATTTATTTATTTATTTATTTATTTATTTATTTATTTATTTATTTATTTATTTATTTGTGATGCCCTGTATGGACAATAAAAGCAATATTGTGTTATGAGTAAAACTAATGATAAGGTGTGTGTGAGTGTGTGTGTATATATACACTTTTTAAAAATGGCAACTGGGGAAACTCATTGGTAACAAATGAAAAAGTACACTGATTTTTGAGGGTCTTATGACTGACCAAAACTCATTGAGCTTCACATACACATCACACCTGGCAATAATAATAATAATAATAATAATAATAATAATAATAATAATAATAATAATAATACCCGTGACCCTTGTGAGGAATAAGCGGTCAAGAATATGGATGGATGGATAATAATAATAATAATAATAATAATAATAATAATAAAACCCATATGTAAAGGTTTGTTATGCCATTTTCAAAGGAATTCTGCTTCGAATGTGCCAGTACCCCAACATCTTGAGTTTTCGAAATACTATGTGACGGGGGTGGGGCATCATATTTTGTTTTCCATATTACCTTCACCATGAAAGAGTAAATGCATAATTACTGGCCCGTACATGCTCCAAAAATTCCCAAACTTCACATGTATGTTTTCAGTCACGACCTGAGGGTATCTGTATGACAACAGTCACTTATAAATATAGCGCAACCTAGCCCTTGAGGCAAGAAAAAAATTACCCCACATACGGTATTTTGTACAAAATTTGGATTTGAATTTTAAGTGTGATAACTAAGTTATTTTATGAATATTTTTTTTACTATCGACCACTGAAAATGTTCAGTGACATCAGACCTATCCATACATATGTACTTTTTATTTAGTTGTTTGTTTTTGTTGCCCTCTATGGACAATAAAAGCAATATTGTGCTATGGGTAAAACTAACGATGATGTGTATATATGTACTTGCCAATTGGGGCAATTCATTGCCAAAAAATAAAAAAGAAGGACTTTTTGGGGTCTTAACAATGACCAAAGCTAATTTAGCTTTGCACACATCACACCTGGCAAAAAAACCCCAAAACGATCTATATGTAAAGGTTTATTATGGCATTTTCAAGAAATTTGGCTTTGACTACGCCAGTACCCTATCGTGCAAGTACCCCAAAGTAGCCCGGGCTGCGAGGGCCCTTTGTAGCTACTCACAGCTCTAGTTTAATTTGTATTTCACATTAAGAAAAAAATTGTGATAAAATCAAAATTGTGATTTTTTAATTAAAAAAAATTGTGATATTCTATTTTTGCAGGATTGCCCACCCCTAGTTGGCGCTCACACTATTCACTCATTGAATACAACAGTGTATTAAAAACAAAAAAAACACAAAAAAAAACTATGTTGTATTTACAGGAGAAGCAGTTGCCTACAATGGGGAAACACATTGCTGGACGCCTTGTTGTAATTTTGCTGTCTGTCATTTTCTACGGTGTCAGTTTGGTGTTCAACGGTCTTTCTGTGCTGGGATTGGGTAAGCAAATGTGCCTTACAGTAAAGCTCATGTGACTATTGTATTAGTAGATGAACACTGTACCTCCAATCCACACAGACCCCTTCAGTACCACTACGGGCAATGTGTCGGACGTGTTTGTAACGGAGATCACTCCATCGGGATGGACCTTCAGTATCTGGAGCGTTATCTACGTGTGGTTGACACTCATGATTATCTACATTCTGGCTAACCTTTGCAGAAAGTACTCAACTTTCATCGATTAATTTACTTCAAAGCCATCTTGTGGGCATCATTTTACTGATTTTTTTTCTTGTTATTTTATGCTCCTCACAGGAATGATTATGGCTATGTTTACTGCAGTCCACCAGTCTTGCCCTATGGATTCTTTATTTGCTGGTGTCTCAATCTGTGCTTCAATATAGCCTGGCTGCTGATTTGGGACAGAGCGTGAGCTTTTTACAATGAGCAACTACAGTAACCTCCTGAAATGCAGTAGTGAAGGCTAACAAGATGTTGTTAAGAAACACTGCAATTATGTGACTTATAATGTGCTTTTTCCCCCCCATATGCCCGCATCTCCAAATCATTTTCATTCATTCAGTTGCCATGGGCTACTCTCTTCTCTTTAACCTTGGTTTCTGTACCCCTTATCATTCCTGCAATTTTTGCCAAAAACACCTTAAAAAAAAAAAAAGAAAAGAAAAAAAAGGTGCACCCAAAGTAAATTTGAAGCTGTTCTTGAACCATATGGATTATCAGCATTTTGGTTTCTTTAAAGATAACACTGATTTTTTTTTTCTGACAAACAGTAAAAAATCTGCTCAAGTGCTAATGGCACTGAGTAATGGAAGTTTGAATCCAAAAAAAAGAAAATTTTTATATTCGTCTAATTATTTTTCACAAAATCTGCCTTGAAAATGAATGTAGAATTTTGTACTGGACTGGAAAACACTACAGGATCAAAGTTTGAGATCTTCCCTAGTTCCAGTTCAATTTTGATCATAATACTACAGAAATTGACCATTTTATTAGAGCTGTGCGATAAGCCTACTTGAGATTTTGGTATTGATCGATACCAAGTAAATACTGGTGCCAATATCACCAATACCGATACCAAGTACGTTAGGTTAATAAAATATGATGGTATTTTAAATCATTTGTCCGATGAAATAACTTTTTTTTCCTTTTTTTTTTTTTGCAAATTAAACTTTCTTGTTAGGTCCATGCCATATTATAATAAGCGAACTGCGCATCTCAAAATCAAGGTGCATTATGGGAGTTTTTAGGTAGGCGAAACTACCAAATGGTTATTGAAAATTAATTGGATCCAATGGAATCAGCTCTAATAGAAACGTTTTAACCGCTGGAAAGTTGCTGTTTTTATTAACTTGCATAGCATGTGGTTTACTGACATCGGGTAAGTTGACTTGCAAGCTTTAAAGTGTACAGTTACGCAAAGATTATCACCACTCTAATCTCCGCCATTCAAAATGATAAGGTAGTTGCTAGCCTTGTTTTTTTCCCCTCGCGCATGCGCAAACTTAATGCGCACTTCGCTTATATCCTCAATGGAAACATGCTTGGGCTGTTATTTAAATTTGCAAAGTAGTAATAATCTTCATATTCTTAGTCCCTGTCACTCTTCTGCATTCAAAGAAATGCCAGCCACCGAAGTTCCTCTAGTCTACTCACATTACTTAAACAATGTTGTGCTACACGAATACTTAGCTCAACGAGTAGTAGTAAAAGCTCAAACGAAGCAGAGCATGACTCATTGTCATATGTCATTCTCTGTAAAAATAATTAATTTTTACTGCCAGTTCCGCCTACCGCTGTGATTGGCAGGCCTGCACATGCACATGTGCTACAAAGGAATTGCGCAAGGGACACATGAGAAACCAAAATAATTAAATAAATGTAAAATATCGATACTAGCGCTCTGGTATCGATCCGACACCGATACGGTGTTCCCTCATTTATTGCGGGTGTTATGTAACAAAATCTACCCGCGACAATGGAAATTTGTAACCTGGCAATAGCCAGATGGATATCCACTTGGTACCTCTCCATAGTAATTTCGTCGGGAAAAGGCGGGACATTCTATACAATAATTCGAGCTGATTGGACGATGCGACATTCTACAAGTTTGTTTTAACCAATCACGGCCACGGGTGAAAATTTCGTGTTCGTTCTTGTCAAACAAAGGGGGGAAAAGCACGAATATCTTACCAGCTAGAAATGCACGAAGCGCCTCTCGACATTCAAAAAGGAAACAGTGAGAACAGAATTAATTGTAGCGTCCATTCGTCCATGTTGGGTTTGTTTGTTAGCTCCTGCGTCGGTGATGGCTTCCTGGTTTCATCACAGTTGCATATCCCGCCCCCAAACACAATGGCACACTGTGATTGGTCCGAACCACCAGCGGCTGCCGTTTTTGTTCATAACTTTTATGGACAAAATTTCTAGGCGCAGCCGAAGCGTTGAGGGGGTCTGGTTTGGTGGCCTCAGCATTGCATCTCTGCTTTTTGCAGATGATGTGGTACTGTTGGCTTCATCAAGCTGCGATCTGCAACTCTCACTAAAGCGGTTCGCAGCAGAGTATGAAGCGGTTGAGATGAAGATCAGCACCTCCAAATCTGAGACCATGGTCCTAAGTCGGAAAGGGTGGCTTGCGAACTCCAGGTCGGGGATGAGAACCTGCCCCAAGTGGAGGATTTCAAGTATCTTGGGGTCTTGTTCAGGTCAGGATGGAGCGGAAGATTGACAGGTGGATCGGTGCAGTGTCTGCAGTGATGCGGACTCTGTATCATTCCGTTATGGTGAAGAAGGAGCTCAGTCGAAAGGCGAAGTTCTCGATTTACCGGTCGATCTACGTTCCTACCCTCACCTATGGTCACCAGCTGTGGGTCGTGACCGAAAGAACAAAATCCGGGTTACAAAGGGCCAAAATGAGTTTCCTCCTTAGAGATAGGGTGAGAAGCTCGGTCATCCGGGAGGGACTCAGGCTTGTGCCGCTACTCCTCCGCGTAGAGAGGAGCCAGTTAAGGTGGCTCGGGCATCTGGTTCGGATGCCTCCTGGACGCCTCCCAGGAGAGGTGTTCCGGGCATGTGCCACCAGCGGGAGGCCCCGGGGACGACCCAGGAGACTATGTCTCTCGGCTGGCCTTTGAACGCCTTGGGATCCCTCTGGACAAGCTGGTTGAAGTGGCTGGTGAGAGGGAAGTCTGGGCTTCTCTCCCATAGCTGCTGCCCCCGCGACCCGACCCCGGATAAGCGGTAGTAAATGAATGGATGGAAACAAATAATACAGCGGCCAGAAAAAGTCCCAATCCAAATATGTGGTTGTACAACCTCTTCTGAAGGAATTCAGTGAAATGCAAAGAATTAAACTGAATACAATAGTGCTTCAAGTAATATTTACTAGAGGTATCTACCATTTAACCCAAGTTTTGGCAACACAAGTGTATCGCTGTGGTATCTCAGTCTGAACACTGGGTGGCACCTGTATAATGAAGTGCATGACTGAGAAGAAGAAGAAAAAAAAACAATTTGACGTCGTTCCTAGCAATCTGCTAAAGCCAAGTTCCCACTGCAGGAGAATTAGCCTGATTTAAGCGCTAAATTTTCCCTGGCGACAACCGTACGGTCGTGCCGACATTCAAACAAACTGATAATCCTGCCGTGGACCTGGCTCAGACCGATTTCAGTCGCTCGGAAGTACATTGGGGCCACTCTGACCTAAAATCTGGGATATTCAACATGTTGGATTGTTTTGGCTCGACTTTCGACCGTGTGTGGTGTGCCCCGAGGACAAATCACCGTGCAGCCGGTTGACGGTGACATGCAGCCAATCAGAAAGCGAGGCGGCGTGTAAGATGCTGGGGAATCCAAAATCAAAACAGTCATGGCGCAACAGGAAGTCCATGCGTGCGCTATTTATACTCCTTTAAACACCTTTACTTTATATGCCACTCACTTCTGTTCACCTAAAAACAAACCAGGACGCAGGAAGTCCTCCCCTCTTTGTTTACTCAGAAGCCACAGTTAATATCGAGAGGTTTTGTGAGACTTCTGCCTAACCAGGAAACATTCATGAATGAAATTGGTTTGTGTGATGTGTTGATTATGCCAACGTTCAAAACTGTTACTCCCGTGATTATTTTTCGTCACGCGTGGTGTCTCACAGTTTGGAAGTCGGCCGACAATATTCAGATCTTGCAGTGTGAAGTCAACCAACAATAATGTGTGACCTCACAAACGCGCTTATGCGAGCATGGTTCATATGTCAACATACAATAATATAAACATATTCCTAAACTTTATGGAAAGCTTTGCCAGGATAGTTGAAGCTTTCATAGCTGCATGGATTGAGAAGTGATTGTCAAACTCATTTGTGAGTAAAGGCATGTGTGTGAATATTTTGGCAATATTGGCAATGAATGTCAGACATCAGAATTGAACATATGTTTTGGTGATGTGTTTTTCTCCCAAAGGTGGATGATTGCTGCGCTTGTTTTTCTAATTCTGGTTGTTGGCACAAACTATGGCATGGTAGCTTTTGCCTGCCATGGTCTTCACATTTATGGACCCTGGCTCAAGACATACCACAAAGTGGACCTGTGGCTCATTCGCATACTGGTTAGTGGAAACTACACTGATTCTACTTGTCAAATAAAAGAGTGAAAACAAAAGCCCATGAACACTGTGATGTGACTCCAGGTTCAGAATGGTGTGATGATCTACACAACATGGACAACCATCGCTACCCTCATCAACTTGGCCATTGTGCTGGTTTATGAAGCAAATGTTTCTCAGACAAATGCTGCCACTGTGTCCTATTGTATCTTGACGGTTGTGCTGCTTGTGTGGTGAGACTACTATACACCAACACAATATATGAAATATCATTTTTTTTTTTTTTTGTCCTGTGTTCCTCAAGATGCAATTCTTTCATTTAGGTTTTTCCTGCAAAATGTAGTCCTGGACAAGCACCTGCGTTACGTTCTCATTGACTACCCAGTTGTGATCTGGGCGCTGGCAGGGAACTTTGATAAAAACTACAACGCAGAATCGCCAAGTCGTAGTGGCATCTTCATTGGTAAGACAATACATTTTCTGATCATATAATATGCAATATTACAATATATAAGCTATTATTATTACCCATATATCACTTTCCTTTTATCTGGGGTTGTGAGGGCAGCAAACTAAGCAGAGAAGCCACAACATAACATACAGGGCCCGGTTGTTCAAAACTCTGTTAACTTTAACCGGCTGTTAGCTTCCTGTTAAAGTTAACACACCTAAGGACCGCCGCTAACTTTTTAACAGTGTGGTTAACTCTGTGTTCGTGGCTAATGCTGCCTTCATGATGCCTACTGAGCGCAAGAAAAAGAGTCTATCGAGGGCTTGACTTTGACGTTGGTGATTATTCTGATGAAGAGTTAAGGACACGTTACCTCTTAGCAGTAATAAAAGTCTCATAATGAGTCAAAAGAGAAAGAATAAAAATTTGTTTTTTAAGACAAGTTAAAAAAATGGACAGAAGAAAACATAAATTATGATGAATTAAAAATAAATAAAGTCACAAAAACTCCTAAATTACTTCAACCATTGATTGTTTAATCTTTTCTTCGTCAGCAGAAAACTTCCGGCTTCTTTTTTTTCGGTGAGTGCCAAAGGTCATTTGGATAGTATCCATTGCTTTCACCCGGAAGTAAACAAAAACAGGAATTGTGGGATATATCGGTGCTAACCAGTGACATAAACGACATGGTTAACTTTGACGGTGCCGTTAACAAACGGCTTGACTAACCATGTTTTGAACAGCGGCCGGTTAGTTAACGGCGGGTTAAGAATTTAACCGGTGGTTAGGGGTTAAACAGTCGTTAAAATAACCGAGACTTGAACAACTGGGCCCTGGTAGATAGTGTGAAAAAGATTTAAGACAGCGGAGCTAAAGTTAAATTTAAAAAAATAATAAAAAATGTCCAGTAGAAATTCTGTTTGGTTGGTAACTTTAGAGCAGGAGTGGGCACACTCGGTCCTCGAGGGCCGGAGTCCTGTAGGTTTTGGATGTTTTGCTTCTCCAACACAGCTGATATATGATCATCTAATCAGCAAGCTCTGCATAAGCCTGATAATGATGCTGTTGATTGGAATCAGCCGGGTTGAAAGAGGGAAACCTCCAAAACCTGCAGGACTGCGGCCCTCAAGGATCAAGTTTGCCCATACCTGTTTTAGAGAGTCACTGGCTGGTAATTTAAAAAAACAAAAACCGAAAAAAAAAACAAAAAAAAAAACTGATGATTGACAACTTATTGTCCCTCGCCCCTGCCACGCCAAGCATAACGAGAAAAACAAGAATTTTATGACTTTTTTTTTTTTTTTATAACCAGCGAGTATGGCCTGCCCCCACTGCTGGAAAAAAAAAATCCTACAGGAAACATTGAATGAGTATCCTGCTGAGCACTTTAAAACATCCATTGCTGTATACAAAGTGCTGTACATGTAACAGAAATCGGTCTTACAGTAAAGAATAAGATAAGAAAAACAAAAACAAAGCAAACATTTTAAGTGAGTATACAAGTTTTTTTGTATACAAGTAAATACATTTTACATCAGTAAATTAATAACAAGAAGTAGGCTAGTGAATAGTTAAATAAATAAATAAATAAATTCATACATAGATAAATAAATAGAATCAACATCAGATTCACAACACAAAACAGCACACACCACAAGATACCAAAACAATGTTTATAGTCTCATGGTGCGCCAAAAGCCAAAGAATACAGATGGGTTTTATGATGGGTTTTAAAAGTAGATAAACAGGGGGATTGACAAATATTTAGTCGAAGGTCGTTCCAAAGGGAGGGACCGGCAACTTCAAAAGCTCAATCGCCTTAAGCCTCCGCTTTGTCCTCGGTACCTCCAATTGAGTCTGGTCTGCTGACCTGAGGCACCAGGCAGGTGTGTAGGGGTGCAAGAGCTCAGCGAGATAAAGTGAGGCAAGACCATTGAGAGATTTGAAAACAAATAGAAGAATCTTAAAGTGGATTCTAAATTTCACGGGCAGCCAGTGAAGAGAGGCCAGGATAGGGGCTATGTGTTCCCTCTTACGGGCACCAGTAAGGAGATGAGCAGCAGCATTTTGGATAAGTTGGAGATGCTGGAGGGAGGATTGGCTAATTCCAAAGTAAAGTGCATTGCAGTAATCCAACCGAGATGTAACAAAGGCATGGATTGCCGTTTCTAAGTGCTGCTGAGATAGGAGATTTTTTTTTTTTTACCTTAGCCAGCTGCCTAAAATGGAAAAAAGCTGGATTTGACAACAGCAGCAATTTGCTGGTCCAGTTTAAAATCACTGTCCATCTTGACACCCAAGACTGTTGGCTTCGGATAGTGCGCCAGAGGATCCAAGTCAGCAGGATGAGAAGGGCCACTGGGACCAAAGATCATAATTTCTGTTTGTTTGTTTTTTTCTCATTGAAGTTCAAGAAATTTAAAGCCATCCGGACTTTGATTTCCTCCAGACAGGACAAGAGTGGCCTCAATGAGAAAGCGTCCTTTTTTTTACTAAGCGGGACATAGATCTGACTGTCATCCGCATCACAATGAAAAGAAATCCCATGTTTTCTTAGGATGGAGCCCCAGGGCAGAAAGTATAGTGAAAACAGTAGGGGGCCCAAGATAGAACCTTGTGGAACACCATGTGACAGTGGGGCAGTGCGGGACTCGGAACATCCGAAGTTAACACAGAATGTTCTGTCAGCCAAGTAGGATTTAAACCACTCAAGAGCACTACCACTAATGCCCACCTGGTGCTGTAAAAGAGCTAACAGAATACTGTGGTACACTGTTTCAAAAGCTGCAGTCAAATCTAACAGAACAAGACATACCGTATTTTCCGCACTATAAGGCGCACCTAAAAGCCTTCAATTTTTTCAAAAGCTGACCATGCGCCTTATAATCCAGTGTGCCTTATATATGGATCAATATTGAGCCGCAACAGGTCTCGCTGTCAAGGCGCTATCGTTGACCCTGCATAATCGGTGACATGCAAGCGCAGAAGATGCTGCCATCTTAGATTGCTAGCTAATACTAATACTTTACCTCAGAGAAAATAACAAAACAGCTGTTTTATTCATTCTGGGAGTGAATAGAGTTGTCAGAAAGCTGGTTTGTAATCTATTAATAAAGTTTGACTGACCTATCAGACTGTTTTGTTGACATTCCCTTTAGCGCAGCACCATCTAATGGATGCATAACGTAACCCCAGCCTCTACTATAGCGCCATATATATGGAAAAAGTTTTAAAATATGTCATTCATTGAAGGTGCGCCTTATAATGCGGTGCGCCTTATATATTGGAAAAGTTTTAAAATACGTCATTCATTGAAGGTGCACCTTATAATGCGGTGCGCCTTATAGTGCGGAAAATACGGTATATAGTTTCCACTGTCATTTGCTAGGAGGATGTCGTTAAAAACTTCTAACAAGGCTGACTGTGTGCTATGCATTTTCTTAAAACCTGACTGGAAAACCTCCAAAATGTTATTTTCGTCCAATAAAGTGTTTAGTTGCATGTGTATCACTTTTCCCAGAATTTTTTAGATGAAAGGCAGCTTAGAAATTGACCTAAGATTTGACAGCACACACTGGTCTAGACCGGGCTTCTTCAGCAGTGGTTGCACCACAGCATGTTTAAATTATTTGGGGACTACTCCATAAGACAGGCTACTGTTGATAATAGCCAAAACTAATTTTGCGATACTCGGGAGAAGGTCTGAAGAAATGAGGGGAAACAGAATCATTTGGGTAGCCGGATGGCTTAATCTGGCGGACATCTTCTGAAGATCTCAAGGAAATGGCTTCAAATGAATTTAGCACCACCAGATTGGCCACAGGTGTGTCACCCAAGGCACAGTCTACCTAGCTCGCAGCACTGCAAGGGTGGGGGTTTGTTGGGGGGCGGGGGGGACTCAACTGAATACAGAGATATGACACCTACAGGACACACTAATCGCTCCAATATAATAAGGTGACGGCCCAGGGAGGAGGTTCTTCTTCTTCTTCTTCTCCTCGAACATCTTCTTCTTGAATATCTTCTTATTTTTCTTAATAATAATAATAATAATGATGATAATAATTTTATTATCATTACTATTTGTAGTAGTAGTTATTGTATGTGTTCTAATATTAAAATACGGGTTTCTGGCGCATGATGAGCTATATTTCCTCATACTTGCAGTTGTGCTGCTAGCTGCGGCGTCCTTGCTATACGCTCTTCGCCTTGTCTTGGTGACTTGGCGCCACTGCAAGCAGCCGCTCTACGATGGCGCCGGCCTGGAGGCCATGGAGCCAATGGAAGTTGCCCAGTGGCAAAAAAGGGCACTCAGATGAACATACATTCACGTTAGGATGTTGTCATGATGTTGTTTTATTTCCTTTCAATTTTCTCTGCAATATGTTATTGTTTTTTATTTACACAGTTAGCCTCACGTGTACAAATGAAGATTTCGATATACAATATTAAAAAGCTACACGAGTTTTTTTTTGTTCCCCCCCCCCCCAATTATCCAGCTTTATCTGTATCACGGGTTGACCTCTCACTGACTGATCTATGTACCTTTTTATGGTGCCTGCATGGTGATTACAACATACACCGTGCTCATCTAAATAGGTCTTGATGACACGTGTAACATGTTCCAACATTGTGCATTTCTTGGGCTTATTTATTTGAAACTAAAGTTTGCCGAACACACATTCATGTTAGGATGTTATGTCACGTTTGTTTTCCTTACAATCCTCACTGCTATATGTTATTGTTTTTTATTTACACACTGTTAGCCTCGCATGTACAAATGAAGATTTTGATATACAATGTTCATAATCTACAGATGCTTTTTATTTTAACTTTTATTATTATTATCCAGCGATCACCGGTTGATCTCTCACTGACCTATGTACCTTTTAATCGTGCCTCATGGTTTATTAATGTTAATTTGTCTACTAAGATTGTAAAAAATAATGACTGTTGATTAATTGTGAGACCAATTGGATTGAACGAAGAGAGCTGCTTATTTACTCAACTATGTTTGCAGTCTACGAATGCCAACAATGGGAAGTCAATATTCAGACATTGATCAATATCATGCAGTACTCAAAGGCTTTTCTACACATTACTGAAATGTGTTCATACAAAATATTGAAAGGCTCGCATAATTTAGGATTACCTTATACTGAAAGGCTCTTATGATAAAACTGCATTCTTTGTGCTCATCATCTCTTGAGCTGGGAAGTCTGGTTTGTCTCCAAGGTTGGGGGATGAGGACCAATGATCGCTGTAAGATGCACACATTTACAAATGCGCACTACTGTCTTACCCTCTCAGTTCACGAAATATTTGCAGCACATCAAATAAATCCAACCTAATCTGTAAATGAATAAAAAAAAAAAAAGTTCCATAACAGCTGTGTTCACTCGGCATGTTGTTTTTCCGGAGATAAACGAGAACTGTTGTACGCTGAAGGTTGGATCCCAAAGCGCAGACACAAATACGGTTTTAACTATTCACATAACTTGACTAAACGAAAAACAACGACAATGCATCGGGAATCACGAGACGCCAAGCCCCCTTGGGCTGCGGAGAAGCACAGAGGAACAGAGAGTAACAATCCGGCAACACACACATTTCTCAGACCGCTTAAATAGACAGTGAATCGATCTCATTGGTTGAGGCTAGACATGTGATAGGTCGCTGTAACAGGACTGACCTGGATTTATCTGATTCGCTGCTGACTGGTTTCTAACCATATAGAGAGATTAAAGATTCTTGACATCACAAAGTTACACGCCGATTGTGTCAATTCAAAACAGACACTTGACCTCACGGTCATGAACCCAAACTCAACAGGTCATGAACTCAAACTTAAACCTGGCGTGACCCACTCATGAGTCAAGACCCAAACATTACCCCTGCATGACCCTAGACATGACAAGAATAACACAAGCACTATTTGCATGGCTCGTCAATGAGCGAGCTTCATTCTGACCCACTTCCGGGTTGTAGAAGCTGAAGTCATGTGGCCTTGCGGTCTAACAATAGCATTTGTGCGGTTCCCCATTGTAGCAGCCAATGATGGACTATATGCACGAATCACTTCTGCATTCACCGGATGAATGCACCCAACGCACAGACTTACGTATGAACGGAGTGTCGGTCAATGCACAACCGACAAGTAGCATTGACAATCCATGACAATCCCATGGATTTTCAATGCTGCGTGTCAGTTGCGCGTTGACCGACACTCCATTCAAGTCTGTGCATGTTGTCAACATGCCGGGGGTGACGTCATGCAGCCGGCAAATTCGGCCTTCGGAGGACCCAGCCTTGTGAATTTGCTCGCAAAACCATTGTGTACTCGCTGAAAAGTGGGCGTTGATAACGGCGGGAAGCAACATCATACTGAAGGGCTCATTGAGCGATTGCGCATATAAAGGATAGGCCGTAGTTTGGGGACCCCTGCTCTACAGAAAGAGTAATATTAAAAGATACTTACTAATTTTGGACTATTTCAACATTTTGGAAGTAACTTGCCCAACACTGTCAGGAGGGGTGGGCGATCTTGCAAAAATAGAATATCACGATCTTTTTAATTAGAAATTCACAATTTCGATTTTATCACGATTTTTTTTATTAGTAAGAAATACAAATTAAATTACACATGAAATAAGAGATATTGAATAAATGCAGTTATTTGTGAAAATGATCATGTAATAAACACCTTTGGTAAAGAAAAAATGTGAATTATAAAGCTGCAAAACACCTGAGTAAAGCATTAACAAAAGTCACGTTTCTGTTTTCAAGTACTGTCGTCGAATCAAAATAGTGAATCTCTTGCACACAATTTGGCTGCTAGTCATGATTAAAGAAAAAAAAAGCATGTAAACAAAGTTGAAAAAAAAACTCCTGCTAGTGGGTAAGTAAAAAGCAAGGATCACAATTTTTTAGCAACCATTGTCGGTGGCAGGTTTTGTAGTTTCCCATGGTCCATGAATGCAGATTTTATTTGTGTGTGCTAACGTTAGTGTGTTGTTTTCTTGCTTGGTTATCCTGATCATTTCATAACCGCTCAATATGACTTACAGCTGGACGCTGGTCGCTTGTTGGGGGGGAAAAAAACACTTTTGTTTTGTGCCACTTGCAATCTGCGTACATGCAAGGAATGGCGCTGTTGGGGGTAAAAACTTACGCTTGGCAGCTTGTAACACGGATCCATATCATACGCCGTGATTTTGGTGGGTTTCAACACATTTTTTTCAGTTTCAAAACTTTTTTTTTCACTTTGAAATAGTTTTTCACTTTCAGATCTTTTTTTTTCAGTTTCAAGTCTCTTTTTTTCAGTTTCAGACTTTTGACCCAAATGTTAACGTGGGGGCGTGGTGTCAACTGAGCGGGGCGTGGAATCATGAGTGACAGCTGCACAAAAGCGCTTTGGAAACACCCCCCAGTGACAGTGCCTTCAGGGAGAGTAGGAATTAAAAGAACTCTTAACACTTATACACGCCATATTCGTGTGATTGGCAGCAAATGAATTGATGACAGTGACAAAATTCAATTTATAAAACAGTTTTAGACAGTACTGAGCACCAATAGCGGTCTTTGAGTGAATGATTATGCCAGATTTTGCCTTCCAAGAGCCACGTTTAAGTCCCTGATATGTCCGATGTCTACTTGGCAATTTGAACGCAACGTAGTCTCCCGCTGGCGTCTGGCCGGTTACCGTCAGGACAACCTAATGCACAGGTGAGACATGCTAACTAAGTGTTGCAAAATCACAATATTTACCATGTGACCTATTGCCACCCCAAAACAATGCTGCATCATAGTGGTATGTCTGATGGATGATGCACACCTTTTATTTTTTCATTTTAGACCTCCATTTTTAATATTTTTTTTTTCTATAAATATTAGCATTTTTGCTTAATAGCTTCTAGGTCATGTGACCTATTGGCCCCAAATTAGTACTGACTCATAGTGGCATGTCTGCTCAATGACACCCAACTCCTTTTTTCCTCCATTTCAACCTTTCCTTCATTTTAAATTAACTTAATATTGTACATATCAATGTTATTGCTCAATATCACCAATATCAATATCAAATGTGAATTGGTACTGTGTTATAGTGAAACATCTTTTAAACTGTTCATAATAATAATAAAAACAAACGTCTTTTAAACTGCGTTTGAATTGAATTTTATTTTTGAAACCGATCCTTTATTTTGAAAAGTGGACATCGTTCTCCGTACCAGCGGATGTCGTTCTCCGTGAAAGCGTCTCTTCAAGCACACTAATGTAAATCGTACAAAAGGGCGAACCACGGAAAAAGAAAAGGCGGCTAGTTTTACCTCAGTTGTTTATGACGCAGTGCTTGCTTGTGGCCGATACTTCATGCTAACATTAGCTCAGCTTTGACAAAGTCCCCATTTATAATGCGTCACGCCAAAAAATATGTTGTCACAAAACATCCCTTACTGTTTGTTGTGATTTTGCAACACTTATTTAGCATGTCTCACCTGTGCATTAGGTTGCCCTGACTGTAACCGGCCGGAAGCCAGCAGAAGACTACGTTGCGTTCAAATTGCCAAGTAGACATGGGACATATCAGGGACTTAAGGCCTCAGTATGCTTCTGCGAGAGGCTCGTGCGGAGGCGTTACGGCGTAGCTCTGCTCGTGCGTTTGCCTTCCGGCTTGTGCGCAATACACATCTGTGTCTGCTGGAGTTTCACACCAAGTCCCGCTGTCGCTATGGCTGGGACGCCACAGAGTGGCGATTCCTCGGCATTTTATGAGGGATTCAGGAAGTTCAATTTAATTCAGAAACACGAAACAAAGCCGGGGGGAGAGTAAGTTCATCACCGTGGCAATTAATTATTGCCAATTTGCACCGGTGTCGGCCGTAAACTCGCCAAAACACAACAGCCATGCGCTTAGCGAACACAGTTTTTTTTTTTTTTAAGTTATTGTTGTTTTCCACCTCTCATCCCAGGCATAAATCCACATGCAGCCGTGGTCTCCGAGGAGGAAGTCGATTTGCGCCGCCAGTTGCCTTCACGGAAACTATCTGGGCGGGGGGCGGGGTGAGAGAGAAAAAAAAGAAAAAACGCCATCGAACGGACCAATCAGAAGCGAGCTACGCCCCACCATCTACGGCGTTCAAGGATTGGCGACGTGTGCACCGCAGCCGGCCACGAGCGACATTGCACTTAAAATTCATGAACGCCGTAGATCATGTGATCTACGCGGTCATCAACGCGAGAGCAAACGTGGAGGCATAAATTAGTCTTTAAACGTGGCTCTTGTAAGGCATAATCTGGCAAAATCAATCACTCAAAGACCGTTATTGGTGCTCAGTACTGTCTAAAACTGTTTTTTAAATGGAATTTTGTCACTGTCATCAATTCATTTGCTGCCAATCACACGAATATGGCGTATATAAGTGTTGAGTTAAGAGTTTTTTTTAATTCCTACTCTCCCTGAAGGCACTGTCACTGGGGGGTGTTTCCAAAGCGCTTTTGTGCGGCTGTCACTCATGATTCCACGCCCCGCTCAGTTGACACCACAACCACACTTAACATTTGGGTCAAAAGTTAGAAACTGAAAAAAAGAGACTTGAAACTGAAAAAAAAGATCTGAAAGTGAAAAACGATTTGAAAGTGAAAAAAAAAAAGTTTTGAAACTGAAAAAAAATGTGTTATGGAGAGAAATTTGTGTCTTTATTTTCAATCAAACAAAAAAGGAATTTGCAATCCAAAAAAAATTTCAATCAAACAAAAAGGGGATTTGCAATCAAAAAAAAAATTCAATCAAACAAAAAGGGGATTTGCAACCTCAAATAAATTTTAATCAAACAAAAAAGGGTTTTCATATAAAATAAATATTTGCAAACAAACAAAAAAACATTTCAAACATGGATTTGTATTTTAATAAAATCTTTTGCAAACATTTTTTTCGTTTTGTTTGCGAATCTGTTTTTTGGTTGCGAATCTGTTTTTTGGTTGCGAATCTGTTTTTTGATTGAAACCTGTTTTTTGGTTGCGAATCTTTTTCTGTGTTGTGTGGGCGGGGTCCTCCGTTCAACCGATGATAGAAGCCTTGTCATTGGTCAGCTTGGAAGCCGCTGCGACAACTTTCATTGGTCAGATAGGAATGGGGGTGTGACAATGTTCGTCTGACTATTTCCTGGTTCATTTTGTCCAGTCGCCGCTAGCATCGAGGTAAATATAACCCCCCCCCCCCCCCCCCTGCTTCTAGTTTTCCGTTTTGTTTATCTGACATTTATCTAAAAGCAACCCTTGATCTATCGTTTATCCGGTGATTTGTTCTAATCATTACAATTAACGTAATCACTCACTCAGCATTGCTTAGCCATGTTAGCTAGCTAGGTAACTGATGGTCCGATACATGATACATACATACATACATTTGTTTCACATACAGGCAGGGCTGGGAATCGAATTTATTTACACTAGCTGCTTCCCCTAAATCTTGGATGTTTGAAGTAGAGATTAAATTCGTGATAATTCTGTGATTATTATTTATTGGTCCTGGTTGTTTACTGTACGAGTCAGGTTGAAAAAGAGGGCGAACTCATGCACCGTCAAAGCGGTGACATTGCTACTACTAGGATCCAGGCCACGTAAACGTTTGATTTTGGTTAGTCTAGTCATGAATCGTGATGTTTTGTTGGTACGAGAAACGGCCCAAATAAACGGCCTGCTGAGATAGCTGTTATTATGCTTATTCCTGATTATTTTATTACATTACATCATTACATTAATAAAATGCTAATTATTAATCACTTATGAGAAGTTCTGGTCATTGAAATAAGTAGCCTCTGCTACATTTATTATGTCTTGGGTGTTTGAAATACAGAGGAAGTGACTGAGATTACGTAATATAAATACATTTAGTTCCTGTGATTGTTTCATTGTAGTTTTCCTGTTTCAATAATGTTCAAAACATGTGTCAAACATAACTTTGTCAGATTTTTTTTTTTTACATGTTTGGTACTTAATTCAAGCACACTTTTCTTTACTTTTTAGATGCAGAAGATGAAGTTGGTGGTTGGTCACCTCTCTTCATGAGGTGATGCTGTGGATAACTGAGCAGGGCCACAAGCACCTGCTTATGTCAGACAGAGAGCAATTTAAAATATCAATAAACTTTGACCACAATTGTGAGGTACAAATGCCAGGTCACACATTATTTTACCCCCTGCACAAACACCATTACATTTCCAACTGCTCATATGAGTGATTAAATCACATCTACTGACTGCTATCACCTTTGATGCCAGATTTGACACAGTGTAATTGAAAGGGCAAAAAAAAAAAAAAAATCACATCCATTTCATTTTTTTGAGTAATTACAGGCTGTTCCTACCAAAATGTTTGTTTTAAGTTTAACAGTTCATTTTCTGAGCTTTCTTGATTTCTTGTTGGCAGGCCAATCATTTCTTGAGAAAAATCCCAGGACCAGACCAGTTCTAAGGGACACTACACCATCCCAGGTATCCAGCCAAAGTACTTTGAACAAAATCTGATGTTGCATTTCAAAATAAAACTCATTTGAAAATTGAAATCTCGACATTAATCCCTGATTTCAAAAAATCATTAAAAATTCATGGTTTGTTATCCCAGGACCAGACCAGTTCTAAGGGACACTACACCATCCCAGGTATCCAGCCAAAGTACTTTGAACAAAATCTGATGTTGCATTTCAAAATAAAACTCATTTGAAAATTTAAATCTCGACTATTATTGCTGATTCAAAAATTTTGAAATGCAACATCAGATTTTGTTCAAAGTACTTTGGTTGGATACCTGGGGTGGTGTAGTGTCCCTCAGAACTGGTCTGGTCCTGGGATAACAAACCATGAATTTTTAATGATTTTTTGAAATCAGGGATTAATGTCGAGATTTCAATTTTCAAATGAGTTTTATTTTGAAATGCAACATCAGATTTTGTTCAAAGTACTTTGGCTGGATACCTGGGATGGTGTAGTGTCCCTTAGAACTGGTCTGGTCCTGGGATAACAAACCATGAATTTTTAATGATTTTTTGAAATCAACAATAATAGTCGAGATTTAAATTTTCAAATGAGTTTTATTTTGAAATGCAACATCAGATTTTGTTCAAAGTACTTTGGCTGGATACCCGGGATGGTGTCGTGTCCCTTAGAACTGGTCTGGTCCTGGGATAACAAACCATGAATTTTTTATGATTTTTTGAAATCAGGGATTATAGTCGAGATTGCAATGTTCAAATGAGTTTTATTTTGAAATGCAACATCAGATTTTGTTCAAAGTACTTTGGCTGGATACCTGGGGTGGTGTAGTGTCCCTTAGAACTGGTCTGGTTCTGGAATAACAAACCGTTATTTTTTTATGATTCTTTATTTTAAACCCTAAACCAGGTGTTGAACAGCTTTTATTTTGAAGGTGGCCAGCGCAGGGGCACGTCGGCATGTTACCGTAATGCACAGTATTAACAATCGTTGGGTTGGCTGGCTTGACTTCGTCTTTTCGAGTGGCGGCTGGCTTGACCGCAGTAAAATTAAGGGGAAGCAGCTAGTGTAAATAAATTCGATTCCCAGTCCTGCTTGTATGTAAAGCGAATGCAAAGGTTTCTTTCGGAGTTAAAAAACAAACAAAAAAAAAACCTTCATGCTAACCGCTATCCCAATGAGTCGTATATTTGTGTTTTGACTGCCAACAACATAGCTTCATGACTGACTCATGTATCGGACCATCAGTTACCTAGCTAGCTAACATGGCTAAGCAATGCTGAGTGAGTGATTACGTTAATTGTAATGGTTAGAACAAATCACCGGATAAACGATAGCTCAAGGGTTGCTTTTAGATAAATGTCAGATAAACAAAACGGAAAACTAGAAGTGTGTGTGTGTGTGGGGGGGGTTATATTTACCTCGATGCTGGCGGCGACTGGACAAAATGAACCAGGAAATAGTCAGACGAACATTGTCACACCCCCATTCCTATCTGACCAATGAAAGTTGTCGCAGCGGCTTCCAAGCTGACCAATGACAAGGCTTCTATCATCGGTTGAACGGAGGACCCCGCCCACACAACACAGAAAAAGATTCGCAACCAAAAAACAGGTTTCAATCAAAAAACAGATTCGCAACCAAAAAACAGATTCGCAACCAAAAAACAGATTCGCAAACAAAACGAAAAAAATGTTTGCAAAAGATTTTATTAAAATACAAATCCATGTTTGAAATGTTTTTTTTTGTTTGCAAATTTTTATTTTATATGAAAACCCTTTTTTGTTTGATTAAAATTTATTTGAGGTTGCAAATCCCCTTTTTGTTTGATTGAAATTTTTTTTTGATTGCAAATCCCCTTTTTGTTTGATTGAAATTTTTTTTTGATTGCAAATTCCTTTTTTGTTTGATCGAAAATAAAGACACAAATTTCTCTATATATTGAAACACATAAAAATAAGATCTGAATCTGAAAAGAAAAAAACATGCAACTGAAAAATATATGACCTCAAATGTCAAAATATATATGGAAGCAAAAAAATGAAAATAAATAATTTATTCAAAGGCAGGACCGAAGTGAATCAAAATTCATTTTGACCCAAAAAAACTTTTCACATGCTTATTTTTATTTTGAATACCTTTTTATATTTTGTGAAATTCAAGATCAACACAACAATTTTCAGTTTCAAGTTTTATTTTTTCAAGTACAAAACATTTGACCCTAATTTAACTCCATAAGATACATCACTGTCCTTCAGTCAGTAGCAAAAAAAAATGAGCTGACGGTCAAATTTGTGCTGAAATACGTTGTGTCGCGATCAGACAATTCCACAGAAATGACTAGGGGTGTTAAAAAAAAAAATCGATTCAGCAATATATCGCGATACTACAGCACACAATTCTCGAATCGATTTTTTAACATACATTTTTGATGAAAAAATATTCAACAAAACGTCTAACTTTCACACCTTAAGCATGGAAGAATGTTATATTAATGGAACATTAGCCTTAATATTTTATTTCAATGCTTTTCTAACATGAAAAAGGTTACAACCTGTTTGTTAAATACAGTAGCTCACAGTTATAACACTGAAGTTTGAGATCAATAAATAATACATTTTCATACAAATCTTACAGTGTACATGTACAAGTTTACTGAATGGTATTTTCTAAATTGAGAAAAAAAATTCGTAACAATCGACTTGTAAATTCATATCGGGATTAATCGAATCGAATCGTGATACGGATCGAATCGTCTGGTACTGGGCAATTCACACCCCAAGAAATGACAGATCGTGAGCCCCGCGTTTCGTTTAATGATCTAATATCGACATATCGCCCATCCCTGTTAGCATATTTTCTTGCACCACCTGTAAATTCACTTCAGTTTCCAACTTTAGAAAGCCAAGCAGGAGAAAGAAAGAGCAGACATGCTGTCACCTAAAAAACTGATAGTTACAAACTATATTATATGAGAGCACTCCAGCAAATTGAGGTCTGACAAAGTTTTCCTTCACAGATGACTGGGTAAATGGGCTAGTCTTAATGAATATTTTAATTGAAGGGTTATTTTTTTAAACTCTTCAAACTTATCCTTTGTTTCAGAAAATAATATAAGGCTATTGTAAAAAGCCCTCATGTGTGGAATTTGCATACAACCCCCAAATCCTTGTGCTTGCTTGGGATTTCTCCCTGAATTCCGACTTCCTCCCACATTCAAAAAGCATGCATGATAGGTTCTTCAAATACTGAATTGTCTAAACTGTGTGCGTGCGTGCGTGTATTTATGCGCATGTGCGTAAGGAGTATTTGGAATAGTTGGATCAAATGTGCCCTGTGACTAACGAGCAACGAGTCCAGGGTTTAATCCCACTTTTGTCACCTGAAATAGGCTTTGATGTATGCTTTGTGTTGCACGTCACACTGTAACTCCGGTGTTGTAACTGACTCAGGCCAAGCGACTCAGTTGGCTGTGTGCACTCTGCAGCCCGTTGTCTGTGCACAGCCGGCCGGAGCGCTTATTGTGCATGGCTTTAATTGACATTAGACTTAGACTTGACTTTAGTGATCCCTTTGGGATGGCTCCCTCTGGGAAATTTACATGTCCAGCAGCAATGAGGACAGATAATAAAATAAAAAATAATCAAATCAATCAATAAATAAGGTTATTACACCAGAGATTGAATTAATAATAATAATAATAATAATAATAATAATAATAATAATAATAATAATAATAATAATAATAAATATGACACAACAAAATGAATACACAAAATGATGATCTTTCAGAGCCCATTGGTTAGGAATTACTCTCTTTGACTACATTTATAGCCACTGAATTGCGATCTTTTTACGCATTTATGTATGTTAACATTCATAAAGGACATAAGTTTGATGCTCTAAGGCTGGGGTGTCCAAACTACGGCCTGGGGGCCATTTGCGGCCCGCCATCTATTTTTTGTGGCCCTCAGCATATACAAAAAATTACTTTTGACACAGCCTGTTTTTCTAGATATGCAAAGAAACTATTTAACTCTAAAACAGGAATATTTCTTTTTGTAATTTAATAAATTTAGTCAGTGATTTCAGTTCCAGAAGCAAAACTGTTTTCCTCCATTTTCCGCTGTCTGTGTCAAGGTCTAATTTGTGAACACATCACATTAATGATTACCGGTAACTAAGATCCTCAAGTGATTTAAAATTTGTCATTTTATTACCAACTACTCTTCCTTTGATTCTGACTGTGGAGATTGGTTCAGAGATGGGGCGGATCTATTCTTGTGGGATACAGGGGTGTGGGCCACCCCAAAATCAAGAAAATTCCAAACTGTCCTGTTTAAAAATAACTAGCTAAACTATAGTACATTATTAATCGACTTATTATTTTTAGCGTGTTTAATAAAGTCAGACAATTTCAAAATGGCCCTAGCATCCTTCGATTAACTGTGTGCGGCCCTCAAAGGAAAAAGTTTGGACACCCCTGCTCTGAGGTCTGCCTTTACAACAACACTACATATTAAATGCTTACAAACAAACAAAAGAACAGGCGACTTGGCTTCTTAACCAGTCAACCAAGCCTCTATATGACCATATCTAAGAGGATTGGGTGGTAAGCTGTCAGCAACAAATGAAGAGTTGGTTTCATACAGGCAAACTCAAAAGGTAGAAAATTAAATAGATTATTAAATGCATTTAAAGTGTTGCCTGTTGAAGAAAAGCTACTAACCTTAATGGTTACATATTTCACTTTCTTTCAAGGGTAGAAAATAGTTGAAAGGGATGTTTTGTAAATACAAACAGGGGAAAAAAGGAGGAAGGCAGGAAGGAAGTAAAGGTAGTCCCAGGCCAAAGGCAAGATATGTGTTTAGAATATTACATCACATTGCTTCCCCTCTACTAGCCTTTCTGTGACTCCACTCCGGAGACATGAGCAATTTACTTTGGCATGTTTGTGTATTCAAGACCTCACATGTATATTTTATCAAAGTGAATTACGTGTCTGGTTATCCGTATGACAGGATAAAGCAAATGGCAAGGAATTGTTATCAGCAGCTTCAGAATTGTATAAATCATTTTCTACAGCTGGGAGTTTCTGTTACACTGAAGAGGATTTTCTCCCATCAGAAAGGTTTACTTTTTTGATGAGTTTGCTCTATAAACGTTTACAATGTCACAATTAGGGCACCTGGGAAAATATTGATGGTATTTTATTGCATTTAATCCATTGTTAATATTTTCAAGTTTCTACATTTCCACAAACTACATACAGTGATACCTCGGCTGACGAACGCTTTAGCTCACGAACTTTTTGCCTCACGAACATTAAATTCGCGAGAATTTAGTCTCTGCTGACGAACAAAACCACGCGGTCGAACAGCACCACGGTGGCGGCCACGAGAAGCTGACGCACGCTCACGGCGTCCCAGTTCGTCACCCCCTTTCTTTTAGTGCGGACGCGGTTTGTGTTTGATAGACATTTTGAGTGTATTTTTGCTATTATGGGACCGAAAAAGACCCCACCACAGGCTAGTGTTAAGCCTAATGCTTACCAGCGAGGGACGGCGATTCGGCGGCGCGTTTGCATTGTAGTCAATGGAGTTCGCGCCACTAAAAAAAGCGAAAGTGCCATCACGTACCTCAAAAAAGGAGAAAATCGTGCCACGGCTGTTTAGTCCCAGGAAAGAGGTGAAAGTAGTTGGCGGTGCTCACTTTTTGTTGACTCGCTAAAGTGCTCCACTTCCTTGTTCACCAAGGGACACACCTCCTCCGCTCCGGTGAGCACGAAAGTGCGAATGAGCGACAACCGTTCCATAAACACTCTACGCGGTGAAACGCTCGCGAATGAAGTAAGTCTACCATTGCTACTATCCTTAAGAACTACCATTACAAAGTAAAATAAAACGACTTTATTATACAGTACAATTTATTTCTTTAATTACAATACAATAGCACATTTATTATACATAAAATAAGGTATATTTTTGTGTAGTTTTAAGGCTTATTTAGTAGAAAATTATGTTTTATAGGGACCTAGGAACGGATTATTCTCATTTTAATGGTTTCTTATGGGAAATAAATGTTCGGAAGAAGAACTTTTCGGCTTACACACACTCTCTGGGAACCAATTAAGTTCGTGAGCCGAGGTATCACTGTATTTGTTTATTATAATGTGTACAAAATTGTATCGTTAGTAGATAATACTGTCAAGGTGGCAACTGCAATTAAAGTATAAAATCATTTATGAAACTTAACATGGACTATTATGTATATGCTACAACAAGTAACAACTGGATTGTTGTTATTGGGAGTAGGAACAAAATTATGCTATGCCAGAAAAAAGTGAAGACAAATTGCATGCACATACGAACATACAGACAGTGATTCTGGGAAGGTTATGTAAGTGTACTTTTTCTTTTTTTTTTTTTTTAAGTAAAAAGACACTGTGATCAAATGTGGAGTTAATGAAGGTCGACACTGCAGCTCAACATCAGAGTTCAGACATGGCGGGAGTACACCACTGATCTACTGTGAATGTCAGAGCTGTTCAACTGTCAAGGGAAAGTGGGAGTAGATTAAAACTGACGCTTCCAAGCCTTAATGGAAGGCATCAGATGATGAAAAAGATGAAACACGAGCACAACACATTGTACAGTGTTGTGGAAAACTCCGTTTCCAAATGACTATATTGGCTCCTTAGAGTGATGTAAAGGTTTTTTGGAACATCTTCTGATACGCGCGCGCACGTACACACACCATCATCATCATCATCATTATCATCATCATCAGTGACGTAACTCAGGATCATTTGATGTTCGGGTTGCAAACATCAGACAACCTCCCCTGGGCGACCCAACCAGGGCTGATCATGCCCTGACGTGTCTGTGTAGCACTGCTGTAATGCCCAAGAGATGACTTTGCAGGGCATCTGAGGGGTTGTTAAACGTATGGCCGCAAAAGACGTTTAATCCAGCCTGCTAGATCACTCGGTTAATTATTTAAAAAAATGAAATGAACACAAATCATAATTTTACGTGCCCAGGTGAGCACTACAAATTCTTTGCGGACTTCACCTGGGTGTCATTATTTTACACAGAACCTAGTCATTTGTCTAAAAAAAAAAAAAAAAAAAAAAAAAAAAACCCAACATAACATAAATCAAAAATAGGGCGGCATGGTGGTTGACTGGTTAGCACGTCTGCCTCCCAGTTCTGAGGACTCGGGTTCGAGTCCAGGCTCCGGCCTTCCTGGGTGGAGTTTGCATGTTCTCTCCGTGCCTGCGTGGGTCTTCTCCGGGTACTCTGGTCTCCTCCCACATTCCAAAGACATGCATGGCAGGTTAATTGGGCGGTCCAAATTATCCCTAGGTGTGCTTGTGAGTGTGGATGGTTGTTCGTCTCTGTGTGCCCTGCGATTGGCTGGCAACCAGTCCAGTGTGTACCCCACCTACTGCCCAAAGCCAGCTGAGATAGGCTCCAGCACCCCCCGCGACCCTTGTGAGGAATAAGCGGTCAAGACAATGGATGGATCAATCAAAAATGAATGTGTTAAATGGGACACATATGACAAGGACTAATGTCCTTCTAACTTAAATGCCTTGCATAATGCAATCTGATGCGCAACCCATATGAAATATGAGCAGATGACTCACCCGACATCCAGGCATTAAAAGGTATGGTCCGAAGGATTTGTTTTGGCCTCTCGGGGACATTTCTGGACGGAGACTCAACGAGACTCAAAGTTTTCCTTCTAGCCAAGCCGATGAGGCGAGATACTGTCATGTGGCATATGTAAATTTCACGCCCACTCCTGATTGGTCGACTGTTTCCGCGCACGTGTTAGGAGTTTGAGTCCTGTGGTAATTTCACTCTTGTTCCTGGTTGGCTGCTGTACTCCACTTCCTCGAGCATCAGTTTTGAATGTTGTGTTTACAAACAGCAACGGAAAAACTTTGGACCATACCTCTAAAGCAAAAGGGTTGCCGAGCTCCATGTTCGTGGATCTCACAACCTCCTACTTCTAATATTCTAATATTTGGAATATACAGGGGACCAAAAATGAAGTTATTTGTCTTTTTTTTTAACAAAGGCAACTGTGTTTGGCGGCGCAAATGCACTTCCTGCCCCGGAGACCACGGCTATACGTGTGTATAAGTTCGTGTGACGAGAGGAAAAAAGAAAAACAAAAACTGTGTTTGCTAAGCACGTGGCTGTTGTGTTTTGACGAGTTTACGGTCAACACCGGTGCACGTGAGCCTCAAGCAGAAGCATAACAACGCCTTTAGACTGATTGTTAGCAAAACTGTAGTTTTTGTACATTGTTCCTGTCAAGCAGGGTAAGAATGAGTTTATATTCCCTTATAATTTCAATGTTTTCTTTGCATTAATAGTAAATAGTCAACAAAAGTATGGAAGGTTAGCTACCCGGCACTATCGTTAACCTTTGGCTAAAAACAACAATGCAGAACATTACCTTAGTGCAGCAGTAGTAGTAGTAGTTTCTGGTAATTTTGGAGGGATTCAACTGGTCGTGTGGCCTTCCACAAAGTTTGATCCAGTGCAGAGATTTTTCATAGTTGTTTGAGGGTTTAGGGAAGGGAGTAAACCGGACAGTGTCCGGCGGACACCTCCAGTCGATCGGGATAACGGCTATCACTGTTACACAAGCCGTGACTGCAGCATGACGGCGGGTTAGTTGATTGGGATAACGCTTATCACTCTTACCAAAGCCATGAGTACAGCATTGAACCATTTTTATTGATTTTTTTTCTTGCCTTTGGATAACCACGCAATACACCACAGGGAGCTGGACTGCTTTGTTTATCCGCCACAAAACGCATGTGCTGATGCAGATTGTGTCTTGATTGGTTTATTAAATCATGCATGCATGCTTTCCAATAAGGTCCATTGGTACGAGGTTGGCACGCATATAGCGACAATCTACATATAATTGACATTATTGTTTTTAAGTTACCATGATTTTACCTGTCCGGCCCACTTGGGAGTAGATTTTTATCCATGGTCTATTCTCAGAGGTGTCAAATCTTGGTCCAGAAAGTAAAAAACCAAAAAAAAACAAACAAAAACCAAAAACAAACAAACCCTGCCACCATTTGTCTTGAGCCACAGGTGCTTCTACTTAACTGACAGGTAAATGAACTTGCTCCCTGCCGATTGAGTAGACTCACCTGTGGCTAACCATGGCATTTATTTTTATTTTTTTTGCTCTGTACCTGGATTTAGCACCCTTGGGCATGTTATTATGATGGTTTCTGTAAACCTGAGTTGCCATTATCAGGCAGCAATGGAATAAGGGCATGTGTATATGTGCCTAAGACAAATTTAGGGTCATTAAAATGTTATTTATCTTATAATAGCGCTTCACATTATATTGTCTCACTGTGTGCCACAAACAAGGTTGTCTACCACCTATCTAGTTACATTAAGGGGACATGAGGAGACTGAAGCCTATCTCAGTCGACAAGCATGACTCTAGTCAGTCACAATGCCGACACAAAGACAGACAACCATTCAAACTCATATCACAGCTATGGGCAATTTAGAGTCGTTAGTGAATAAAGCTAGCATACTCAACAGCTTTTTGGACCGTGAGAAAGCTGGAACCCTTGCACATTATGAGTGTTCAAACCTTACGCATGAAGATATGAATACTTTTTTTTTCTTCAAAGCAGTTGTGATAAGCACTGGCCTGTCTGTGCAATGACACAGCAGAGGTGTGTAGTGTAAACTGTTGGCAATTTTATCGCTGTCAAGAAATTATACTGTGCTGGGTACATAGGGAGTGTTAACTGTTTGAGGGGGTGTCTACGTGTTGTGGATGAATGCTACTGCTAATAGACATAGAAGCCTAATGTGTAGTTTTGTGTGATGCAGATGTGAAGTGATGCAGTGATCAGATTAATATTCAATTAATGATGACAGTGCAAGATCAACTTCAAAGTAATATCTAGCCTTACCATTTAATAGATGAGCATCATGGATGACAGACTGTATGGAAATATCATGAAGGGACATGAAAAGACATGAAAGCAGAGGAAATCCATCCATCCATTTTCTTGACCGCTTATTCCTCACAAGGGGGGCTGCTGGCGCCTATCTCAGCTGGCTCTGGGCAGTAGGCGGGGGACACCCTGGACTGGTTGCCAACCAATCGCAGGGCACACAGAGACGAACAACCATCCACACTCACACGCACACCTAGGGACAATTCGGAGCGCCCAATTAACCAGCCATGCATGTCTTTGGAATGTGGGAGGAGACCGGAGTACCCGGAGAAGACCCACGCGGGCATGGGGAGAACATGCAAACTCCACCCAGGAAGGTCCGAGCCTGGACTCGAACCGGAGACCTCGGAACTGGGAAGCGGACGTGCTAACCACTCGACTACCGCGCCGCCCCAGCAGAGAAAATGATTTTAAAAAAAAAAATAGAAGAGATGGCGTGTCAGCATGTACGAGAGACTGAGACGAACTTGTAAAACACCTCTTGAAATGTGCCATATGTTGCGCTAGCAGGTGTGATGCAACCGTCTGCCCCAACTGTGTTCTGTCATCTGCTGCTCATGAGAAAGACAGCAGGCTGGGTTTCTTTTTTAAATTTGTCTCAACATGTACATTCTTCTGTCCTCCATTTCATCACTTCATTTTAATTACTTCTGTTTTAGGCTAAATTCACCTTTCCAGTACTTGTTTGATTTGATGTAACTTTATCATGTGCAATTTACAAACATTGATTTCCATGTGCCCTGTGTCATGTATGGTTAACACCGTTTTTCATCGACTTTGTGCGGGTTGGATCGGCTGGATCTGATTGGCAGATATGTTTCATTAGGCGTTTTTACACCGCCGGAACTTTTGGAGAAATATTCAGTTTACCTTGGTAAAATTTAGTTTGGGCGTTTTTCCAACAACAATTACCAGGGTAGCTAAATTCCCCAGGGGGCATCCAAGTACTATCTCAGCAGCAGGGTCTTGCTGAGTCAGGCAGGAACTTTGAGGGGGCGGGTAGCAATAACCACAGCTGATTGGTCAAATTTGGGGGCGTTGTTTGTACATCGGCTGGACTCAGTCAAACTCATTTGAATTAATTACCAATAACTGCAAAACGCTGTGGAAACACAAATCATAAATTCCCTGCGGAACTTTTACCACCAAGAACTCCCTTTACCCAGAACTCAAAGTTCCTGGCTTGTTGGTGGAAAAACGCCTATTGTATGTGTTTTTTGTGATCAGCCGTAATGTTTTTCATTTTCCGCTCAATCGATAGCTACGTTTCCATTACAGTATTTTGCAAAATAAAAGCGATATTTCTACAACTTTGATAAAACACAATTTCGACTTGTAGGTGTTTCCATTTTAGAGCGTTTCGCTTCTGAGTGCTGCGGCGTAATTCTCGTAACGTCCCATCTCGCGAGATGTCGTAATTCTTGTAGGAGATGTTCATATAATGTTGCGAGAAGTTTGTTTACGGAAGACGGACGCCCGGAGTTGTTGCATGTGATGTTGGTGTTACAAGTCCTGTCTGCTCCTCCTAAAAATGAGCAAGGCCAAGGTTTTCTTTTGTAACAAAGACAGATACATCTTGCCAAGGTGCAATCTACTTCTCATCTAAACCAGCGGGAAGCCTCCCCGTTTAAGTCCTAGCCTGCTATGTCAGCACTTCCAAATATGGGCCACTGTTGTCTTTGCGCTCTGCTCCGCGGGCCTTTCACACTGAGCAAGAAATTAGGAAGTTCTCTACTTCATATTTAGGGATATAACGGTGGCATGGACAGCTGAATGCAACCACCGATGTTAACTTTACCATTACCATCCGTTTGTCGGCTGATGATGAGCTGTCGATCACCTCTTATCTTTCAATTGATTGTACATTACCAAAAACATACATCAAACCGGTAAAATGTCGTTTTTTTGGACAATAGGGCTACTCTATCAAGAGTAAGTCATACTAGCAATGTAGCATGACACCGTTCACGTTTTTAACTCTTTTCCTGCCAAAAACAGTAATTCACGTTAACGGAAATCCCAACGAGGTTTGCCATAACGTTAATTGTCGTCAACTGTTTTTGTGTTGTTGTTGGGGTTTTTTCCCAATGGGGCACCGCAATGTCTTGTGCAGCTCTGGTTTCATGAATGAGATGAAAACTTTTTTTTTTTTTTTTTAGTCAACCACCAAGGCTAGCAGATGGCAGCATTATATCTCTTTTCAATGGGCTCCCGTGCATCAAATTACATGAAAACATGGTGGATTTTAGGAAATATGTCACATGAAATCTAATTCACAGGGTACCACTAAACCAAAAATTTTAGTGTCAAAGTCACTGTTGTGCAGAAAACTAACGTATCATTTCACAAAAAGCTTTTTTTTTTGTATTTTTTTTTCCTTTATAACTTGCTACGTTTTCAAATGGTGATTACTAAAGAACGGAATAAGGTAGACTCATACTTTTTTTTTTTTTCGAATGAGAGAATAGAATCCAATCCTTTATAAGGAATCAACCATGTTTACGTAGTCATAGCACACAATATTCTGTTTGCCTTGAAAGATGAGTGAAAATGCTTGAAATCGTCTGGCACTCTTGGTGGTTGTCTTTTTGGATAACGTTTGGCAGTAAAAGAGTTAAGCTGGAAAAAAAAAATGTTAGTAAGCTAGGGGTCTTTCTTTGGCCAGTGAGGCCAGATTTAAATCTTGCTCGCAGTTTCAAGGTTACATGCTCCAGTTTTAATCTAGACAATTCAATTGATTACTGTAATCTTTTTAAGAAGTGAAATGAAAATAAACAGCTCTACTTTGCAGAAATTCACCTATTGCGGATGGGTGTGTCACCTGCGAAAAGTGAAGGAACATTATCACGTTCTGAAAAGCAAGTGGAAGAGTAATATAAAAAGTGAGTTACTTCTGCCTTCTTTATTCACTGCAAACTTTTGATGACCATCATTACCATCTGATCTTCCAGACTTATTTCTTCCTCCGCACCTCAATTTTAGATTTTCAGAGGATGACTAAACTTCACAAGGGAAAGACGATAACGCACCCCCAAAGTTTCTTCAGTTCCACACAAACTCACTTTCATGTATTTTGTTCCTCATTTTTTCCAATTACACTTTCATTTCACTTCTTCCTCACCCTCATTAGAGGTTGGTGTGACAATGTTTTGGAAGAAAATCTAATCCACTGAAGTAAGTAACAACTTTCTTTTCCTGTCACTGCCGACGTTGATTGCAGAAATTACCTTAACGCGAATGAAGATTAAATATGTGATCAAAGTAAATCAGTTAAGATATATTTGCTCTGATTGCATTTGATACTATGGCTATGCAGAGTGGATAACCATAATAAGATTCTCATATTGTTGTGTTTTGAATGGACAGTGGTGGGTAGTAACAAGTTACATTTACTCATTACCACAATTTGTCATTACTATGTTTGTGTTGCATTTAAATATACCTTTATACTGGACAGCGGGAAACAAAATGGTTGGCCTGGCCACAGCGACATTTACGCTACTGCGTTGGCGAGGGTTTTGTGGCCCACTTGCCATCCTGCCAAGACTGCGAAACTCGTGACCAAAGAATCGTCCATGAGGGAGGGCTGGAGGTTGACTGCAGCCTTTTTTTTTCTTTCTTTTTTTTTTAACTGGATAATGGGAGACAACACAGCAATCCTGACCACAGTGCAGACAGAGGTTGCAGTACAGTCTGGATGATCTTGAAGTACACAATTATATCTGACATCTCTGCAAAGGACAAGCATGCTTTTGGGGTTCATTTTGATACAGTATAACAAACCACAAGTGACAGTTACTGACAGTCGTTTTTGATAGTCTGAATTTCTTTTCTAGGCAAACAAGATAAGTAAGACATCTATTTTGTACAGTCTGTATCTGATTGACTTCTCTCTGTACATACATTGACAGATCCATTTCAACAATTGTGACAATTTTGTCCTTTGCAACCAACAAAAGTAAGCATCATCAACAAACTCTTCTTCTCAGTTTGATGTCATAGTAACAGTCTAACAAACACAAGGCACCTGCATATTTGCAGTAATGAACTGAAAAGCGCAACACTCTAACTTTACATCAGGAGTGTCAAACTCATGTTAGCTCAGGGGCCGCATGGAGGAAAATATATTACCAAGTGGGCTGCATCGGTAAAATAACAGTATATAACTTAAAAACAATTGCTGTCATTTATACGCAGCCCTAAATTACGGAGCTCAACTGTAATCATGTTGTTCCAAAAAATAACACAAATACAAATAGAACACGGCAACACTTTGCCTGTATGAGTTTTTGCATATATATTGTTCCGAGAATGCATTGCGTGGCGCAGTTAATACCATTATAAGGACGCTAATCCTTGTCATATCTATTTGTGTTACCGGTAACTGAATTAGTGTCGTATTTAAAACGTTTATGTCGGTGTATGACTTAAATAATAATAATAATAATAATAATAATAATAATAATAATAAGAATTAAACAAACCGTAACTTTAAGTTGTGTGTAAAATAATGACATCCAGGGTGATTTCCCCGTACAAGTTGCGTTGCTCATCTGAGGACTGCTTGTGAAATTACAAATTTTATATATTTTGATTGTGGCCAATTAGTCTGATATTACAATTTATTTATTTTTTAACTTTACAAAATCATCTCGTGGGCCGGATTAAATCCCTTTTTGGGCCTGATCCGGCCCACGGTCCGTATGTTTGACACCCCTGCTTTACATGCAATACAATGACTAAACCCAATGTGCTTGAGCACTCAAAGTTAGTGTTGCGAACTTTCCAAAGCCTCTTGGCGTCTTTTGTTTTTGTCAAAAGCGACTAGCGTACTCACTTTTTGCCTCGTCCACGAAGCTACTCCTCTCTCCTATAGCGTCCATTACTGTTACATGCATATTGACAATTATGCAAATTAGACAATGATGTAATTTAGCAACTTCTCGCAACTTATAGGACAGCCAATAGCGACTTTCCTCACTGGAGAGTAATTGGCAACATTGTTCAAAGTCAGTTGCTTCGCACAGTGGTTCTCAACCGTGGTCCTCAAATACCCCTATCCAGCTTGTTTTCCATGTCTCCCACAGCAACACACTTGTTTCAAATGATTAGCTAATCGGCAAGCTTGCATGAAGCCTGATAATGATCCTCAGGTGTGTTGGCTGAGAGAGACATGGAAAACAGGCTAGATAGGGGTACTCGAGGACCGGTGTCGGTCTCGCTACAGGATTGCCCGGAAATTGTCCGTTTACAATTGTTCAAAATAACAAAAATCATGGACTAAAATTGTAAAAACATAAATAAACCTAAAAATATAAAAGCATGATACTTTAAGAGTGAAAAAAAAAAAAAAGATGATTGAAGCGCCTTCGCGCTTGCCGGTGACGTTAGTATAGCAGCGCTAACAAAGTTAGCTTCGGTTTGGTTTCTTTTTTAGCTGTTCACAAATCAATCACAATTACAAAAAAAAAACTGTCTAAATGATAATAGGAACACATTAACAATCCAAACTGACAATATTTGTCACATCTGAAACAATTATTTTGTGTATTTATTTAGTCAATCTATTTATTATTTAGTCAATATATTTTGCGTTTATATTTGAAGGTTTATTGACATTTTTACAATTTCAGTCTGTGCATTTTGTTATTTAAATTACATCTTTAATATTTTCTTGCCAATGTTTGACATCAACTGAGGACTCGGGTTCCTGGGTGGAGTTTGTTCTCCCCGTGCCCGCGTGGGTCTTCTCCGGGTACTCTGGTCTCCTCCCACATTCCAAAGACGTGCATGGCAGGTTAATTGGACGCTCCGAATTGTCCCTAGGTGTGCTTGTGAGTGTGGATGGTTGTTCATCTCTGTGTGCCCTGCGATTGGCTGGCATCCAGTCCAGGGTGTCCCCTGCCTACTGCCCAGAGCCAGCTGAGATAGGCTCCAGCACCCCCGGCGACCCTTGTGAGGAATAAGCGGTCAAAAAAATGGATGGATGGATGTTTGATGCCAACTGGATAATTTCCAGCCAATCCTGTAGCGGAAGGTGGCAGGCGACCCCGATACGATCTGGCAGCCCGATCACATCAGACACCGACAGGGGCTGATAGCTAATAGGGTGGCAAATGTCTATTTTACATAACATACAAATGTCGTCTGATATATATCTATATATCTGATCATGCACAGCCTGTGTTGTCAAGTTGGTAAATTAGGTCAATTATTAAAAACGGCCAGGGTAACATTTGGACTATCGATCACATAAACGATGACGTGTTGTCACATACAGAGTGTTCCAAAATGGTTGACCCCATTCTAAATGCCCATATTTCGGAAACTACTTAAGGGATCTTAATGAAAATAAATACACTTTATGTTGAAGTTCATAAGTTTTATTGGTTAAATTTACAAAGAAAGTCCAAATATTTGTTGGTTCTATGACAGATTTTCATAAATGTTCAACACCAAGTGGCAGGTTATATTTTGGAATTACAGCCCAAGTGCTTTTTAGGACGTTCAGAACTTCCTTTCCTGTGTTTTGTGTAAGCTCGATGTTACACACAAAAACTTGAAACGTTTCTACACAAGCTGTGAAAATTTGAGGTCATTGCAACGAAAATTGTGAAAATTATTGGCCTCCGAAATGGGGTCAAACATTTTGGAACACCCTGTACAGTCGTCACCCTATTAGCTAAATCATTAACATTTTCCATGATGCCAGTGTAAAATGAGGTGTAAGAAGGAAACCTTTCAGGAGGGGAGAAATTTAGGATGCGTCACATCTTCCAAATTTGGCTGTCGTGATAGGTTCATCAAATATATGTAGCTGTCAAAGGTGCAAAGAAAGCAGTGCAACAGTTTATTGCTGAATTCTACTGTCAAGAACTCTACATCAAGCTCTTGTTGTGATCATGTGACCATAATGGGCCATTCCTGTACCATAAGAGGTTTGTGGCATGGCTTTTTCAAAAGTTGATTCAAAGACCAGAGTTTTTCTATTCTTCTGGAAGCCAGCTCAAAACTGTTGTGTCGTAGGCCTATAGGTTATGCGACTATGGCTATATTAAAAATCCAGAACACTATACAGCACTTCTGAGCATATCCACTGAAACAGAAGAGCAGAGCTTGCAAGATAACCAAATTGAGAGCCTGATGCAGCAGTTACACGACTGAGAATATTTTCACTTTTAAAGGTATGTGTCAATACACCTGCCAAGACGTTACTCAAAGGTAAACAAAACTCACTTTTAATGTGCGGCAAACTTTTATGATTTATTTTGAAAATTGAAAGTTCGAGTGAGGGTTCAGTGTCAGATGCCGGTGCTGCTTTACTTCAATTTGTTTGCCAGCTCTTTTTTGAGTTGCAGGCATCAAAATACAATGTGGAATGAAATGTTTAATTAAAAAGCATTTCTGTTCATCTGGGCATTTAATCATGTTCATACAATTTTCATCCTTAATCAGCTCAAAATAGTTTCATTTATAGTCCAGACAAATGAATGCAAAAAGGAAAAGAAACTGACTTTTTTTTTTTTTTTTAAATACTCTTTAAATGGTTGGCTAGGCAATTTGAAACATTTTGAGACCTTTGGGCTGAGAAATTTTAATTGAAGATCCCTGCCTAACACCAATCATAGAAAAATTTTGACTGTATGGATAAGTCACTTCTTATCAGAATTATCGATTATGTTAAACAATTCATTCTTGTACTACTGTATATCTTTTTTTTTTAAATAGTACTGGGTAAAACTATGAATTGAGGATTCATCTAGTCTTTTTCCTTTTCCTATTTATATACGTGAGTGAGCAGGCGCCTATCCCAGTTGGCTAAGTTGAAACTGTGGACTTGTTGCCAGTCAATCACAGGGCACATTTAGACAATTATTCACGGTCAATAATCTTAAATAAATACAAGGCATGTGAGTGTTGGATAATGCAAGTATTTGACAAATACTTTTTATTGCCATTAAGGAATATATGAACACTATACACAGATGGACAGAGCCATCCCCCACCAACACCTCCGTCTCTCGGATCACATCTATATTGTGTTTTCCCGGCTTCCCATTTTGCATCCACACATGTGGAAAGTGTCATGAATTTTACAACCAGAGATAATTCTCAAAAGACCCAGTACTCTATTGAGACACAGGAGTGACAAAATTAATAGGACATACAAATACAATCAATAAAAGAGAACATGAATCAATAAAAGAGAACATTTACAAATGTAGACATACAAAGGCATTTAATAAAAAAACATTTACAAATACAGACATACAAATGCATTCAATAAAAGAGAACATTTATTGCTATTAATTTTGGCACTCCTGTGACTCTATAGAGTTACAGGAGTGAAATGCAAAGACAATCAAAAGACAATCGACCAAAAAAAGCGAAAATTTACAAATGTAGTCATATACAGGCAATCAATAAAAGAGACCATTTACAAATGCAGATATACAAAGGCATTCAATAAAGGAGAACAATTACAAAAGCAGTCATATAAAGTAGGGGTGTGCCAAAAAATCGATTCATAAAAGAATCGGGATTCTCATTTATTAATCGAATCGATATTAATATCAAAAAAATGATTTTATTTACATTAGAAATGAAGAAGAAGGGGGAAAGGCAGTTGTAGCCCACATGCTGTTTTTGTGGAAAAAGGCACTTACAATGCAAAATGAATAAATGTTTAAAAAAAAAACAAAAAAAAAGACACTTTAATGTCTCTATTTGTCATTTTGTCTTTCAAAGCAGACTGGAGTAGATCATGACAATGTTTGTGCATATCTGTAAATTGAAGCAGAAATCATTTGTCAATCAAATAATTTTGAATCGAAAATCGATTCTGAATCGAATCGTAGACCCAAAAATCGTAAATAATATAAAGTAGGGGTGTGCCAAAAAATCGATTCATAAAAGAATCGAGATTCTCATTAATTAATCAAATTGATATTTAATATCCAAAAATCGATTTTATTTTAATTAGAAATGAAGAAGAAGGGGAAAAGGCAGTTGTAGCCCACATGCTGTTTTTGTGTAAAAGCACTTACAATGCAAAATTAATAAATGTTTAAAAAAAAAAAAAAAAAAAAGACACTTGAATGTCTATTTGTCACTTTAGGAGTAGATATGACAATGAAATAATTTGTCAATCAAATAATTTTGAATCGAAAATCGTTTGAATCAAGAATCGATTCTGAATCGAATCGTAGACCCAAAAATCGTAATCGAATCGAATCCTGAGAAAGTCAAAGATTCCCAGCCCTAATATAAAGATAATCAATAAGCATTTGTTTTTTCGATAGCATGATGTCTGAATTGGTAGTTTTCCGCCCCTAATCTGTCCAGCCTGACTCGTTGATACCTGATCACACGATTCCCCACAGTTGCTCAGTGCGTGACCGGAAGCAGCGTGACCGTGAGGTTGGCAAAATCCGCCAGGACGTGGGACCCACGGCTCAAAAATAGGACTGGCGTAGTTCGGATTTTTCGACATGAATCTGTATTGCATCTTCACCTCTAGCAGTGTACAATCAGCACTGACTTACCCCTGACAGCGTTCCGTGGCACGAGTTCTGGTCCAGTTTTGGTCGAGAGTGTGTACAGTGTGTGGCCGCACACCACACACGGTACGTTCAAAACTGGAACTCCCGTGATTTTTTCTCTTCACGTGTGGTGTCTGTCAAAGATTGGAAATTGGCCAACAATTTTAAAATCTTGCCGTGTAAACCAGGCCTTAGCAGAAAGTGGATAGACTTGGCATGACATAGACAGACTTCGCAGGACAGACTTAGCAGAACGTGGACAGACTTGGCAGGATGACTTGGCAAAACGTGGACAGACATGGACAGACTTGGCAGGACAGACTTGGCAGAACGTGGACAGACTTGGCAGGACGTGGAAGACTTGGCTAGACGTGGAGACTTGATTTGATGTGGAGAAACTTAAGTAGACGTGGAGAAACTTGACTAGATGTGGAGAAACTTGACTAGACGTAAACACTACCAGCACAGCACACCTCAACAGGACAAGACAAGACAATGCTACCACAACACGTGACCAAACACTATTGACTAAATAAACACTAACAAGACTCTAACAAGACACACCTGGGAAACACACCAGGCAGAAGGCACTAATTAGCAACTTACTGGGAAGGGAAGACACACGCAAGTGGACAAGGTTAACGTCATTAACGAGACACGGGGAGAACTCAGGACACACTACAAACACCGAAAACTAAACCTAACCACATGGAACCAAAACATGACAGTGCTTGAGATTACCCGTAAGACATTTTTGTTATTTGTTATAACACCAAAGACCACAGATCCTTTCTGTATGTGTGATTGATGATGGTGACTAATGATTCACGGTGCTTAATTTAATACAGGTATATCTATTTAGATATTTTAGACCTCTCCTTATTACCATTTTTGGAAAAAATAAATAGAAAAGCCGCTCATCTCACGTAACACATATCAAAAAGTAATTAATTCATGTGTCAGACATTAGGAAGCAATTTTGCTTACATGCATACTTACATGCATCTCTTTGCTTGGGCTGTGGGGTACTATAACTCACAGGTCTTCTGTCTGGCTCATTGACATCAGATCAGCATGGCTCAGAGCAGATCATGAGCTTGGAAATGTCAAAAGTGTCACAGTGAATCAATACGAATCAGCAGGGCTCAACATCACATTATAAAAACTATAGCTTTGAACCTCAATGAGATGGAACAATTTATCTGAAGGAAATAAGTACTCCCAAGAATAACTCCAGGATAATGTAAGTAATATTGTGTTACGGACATCTAGACTATACAAGCTGACAGGTGATTTAGTTAGAAAGGTTTTTTTTTTAAATCGCTATATGGTTTGTGAAATACATACAATTGTCCTTTAAAGGTTTAAGAAGCCCATTTTCTTCACAAAGATAGCCAGACTGACGATTGAGATGGAAGTTACGGTATATTTGAATGAAGAATCACAGTGGGTGAAATATGTATGGACAGTGAGCATTTTGTTGCCACATTTAACAAGTGACATTTTTTTGTCTTTTTTGAACATAAACAAAACAACACAAGCGGTCATAAAGTCCAGCAGAAGATTTCATTCTTCGAACCAAATACACACGTTTAATAAGAGTACGATGAAGAAAAAAACTGAACCGCTCCTACCCCTTTTTCTGAGTACAAAAAACTTAATCACGATATTCAGTATCAGCAAATAACAAAGGGGACTTTACTGTTATTTGGATTGAATCATGCATTGACATTTTGACACCTGCAACTCACAGGGTGCGAGGCACTGCAGGCGACCCAATGATCCAGGAAGTCCAAATATGGGCGTAGTTTATGGGTCCTTTAATAACTCTCTGTTCGTGCGTCTCAGAGGTAAGGTGACTGAGAGTTTGTGTTTCATTAATTAAATAACACGCCTGTTTCGTTATTTATGGACAAAGTGAGACCATATATTTAAGAAAATTAAACATTAAAATGCCTTGTGTTCTAAAACCAATTAAATAAATAACTAATAAGTTCAATGTGCTGCCAGGGTGGGTGGCGGGGCAGAGCATAAATAGAAGCCCACAACAGGGACCGGAATGCGGACAACACGGTTTTATTTAACTCATTCAAACCCAAAAACATGTAAACACGGTTTAAATGTAAAAATGTATTTGCACAGTTTTTAATGTTGTTTTTAATGCAAGAACATGCAGAATGCTTTGATGCAGCTTCTGACATGAAGAGGTGGCTTAAAGTAATGGTAGTTATTACAAAAAACGGCCAGCAGGTGGAAGCAGGGTATAAGAGAATAGCCAGGGCCATGTTACAGCAAGCTCTTTGTGTTTTCACCAGGAATGTGAATAATGATGAAACTTAGCTATATTCTAACACTAATTGCTGCAAATTGCAAACAGATACAAATGTACTTTTTTTTCCTGATTAAACAAGAGACTATAATCTTTTTTTGTTTGTTTGTTTGTTTGTTTCTTTTCCGTTTTCATAGCAATAGAACACAATATTCTGTGGGCCTTGCAAAATCAGTCAAAATCCAGAAAAACACCCAAGAGTGAAGGGGGTTGTTTCAGTGAAAATGGCCAGGAGTTAATGAGTTAAAATAAAGAATGGCCATCTGGCATACAGGGCAGATGCCTGGTGGGCCAGCGTCTTTTGGAGCCGATGTGGTGCTATTTAACTCATTCACTCTCAGCCATTTTCACAGAAGCAATACTGTTCGCTCCCGGCTGTTTTGCTGAATTTTGACTGATTTTGCAAGGCTCACAGAATATTGTGTTCTATTGCTATAAATGGAACCTACCAAAAGAAAGATTAAAGTCTCTTCTTTCATCAGGAAAAAAAAGTACGTTTCTATCTGTTTCCATTTTGCAGTAATTAGCATTAGAAGAGAGCTTCCTCAGAATTTTCATCAGTTTTCACGAATCTATTTAAAATTGTAAGTAATTTAGCTTTTTTTCTAGATGGCCCTGGTTGCTCTCCTTTGCTCTGCTGCCACCTGCTGGCCGTTTGTGTAATAACTACCATTTCTGCCACCGTTCTTTGCAGTTGAGAGGCTGCATCAAAGCCTTCTGTATGCCCTAGCATAAAAAAAAACGAAAAAAAAAAAACAAAAAACAAAAAAAACGTATAAATACGTCTTTGGGACACTTAAAACATTTATATAAAAAAAACGTATTTACACGTTATTGGGAGCAAATGAGTTAATGATTATGTTTCTCAATTTTATCCAACAGACAGGCCCACAATTCAGAGGGAACAACCCATTAATACATTTGCAATATAGATACAAAACTGAAACAATCAACATCAGTGGCAGAGCTACATGGTAGCCAGTCCAAAAAAATTTGTGCCACTCCATCCCTGGACTGGTCTCCTGTCTGTCATGATCTGTGCTCTTAGGCTGTGTTCTTTTTGTTTGCAGCAGTAGCCTGATCTATGTAGGCACCCTGGCGACACATAGCTGCTGCTGATCAGAATCAGAATCAGCTGTCTGTAAGTGGCAGCAGAAGCAGTGTTCAGTTGTGGGACTATTCACTTGCCTACCTCCGTAGCCCAACAATTGTTTAAACTCCTGCTCCTCGACTACCTCATTGTGATAAAAAAAAATTTGCACACTATTGCCATAAATAGCCATTTAAAAAATAATAATTATTATTAGTTTACCACTAGATAGCGCTAGAGAGGACTATACTTTTGTAAGTGGACATTTCTACTTATGCCCACTTCGACCTCTGAAGCCTTTATTAGCCTCACCATGTCTGATTTAGAAGAGAATAAGGAAATGAGCAGCTTTCTTGAAGTTTCTGTCATGCCAAATTTGCTTTCTACAAGTATATTAAATTTCATTCGATAAGCGTTAGCTTCATTTACTTGGGCTTGATAAAGCTTGAGAAACACTGATCTAATCAATCAGTTTTCAATCAATCCATCAATTAATACTGACCTCATTAAACAAATTCCAGGGGTTGCAATCACAACTTGGAGAATGTAAATGAAGCTGTCTGACCTCTACAATGCATATGTCACATGGATGAAAAACCTCAACTAACTATATTGTAGTGCCTTGCCAAGCATTGCAGTTGCAAATGCCTGACCCTTTCATTTTTTCCTGGTGCTGACCTTTTCATATGGCTACCAATTAAAATTGCTCGTTTCAGTTCTTAAGTTGCAGCGAACATATCGTTCGACATCAAGTCTCATCACGAGTTTTAGTTTGAAGTCAAAATGTCCAGTTTCTCCAAAGTTTTCCACTTGCATTAGAGTTTTGTATGAGCTATCTCTCTTTTTTTTACACAACTTGTCCTCAGAGGTGAACTAGAATCTATCTCCGATGATTTTAAACAAGATTGGGGGGGGTACACACCCCCGACTGGTCGCCAGTCAGTCACAGAGCTTATTTTGGCAAACATCATTTTTGAGGAATCTGCCGTCCTTAATATTAAAGTGTTAAAAACCACATTTCAGTATTATTGTCTTAAATTAATTAACCAAGTGCATAATGCTGACGTGAGTTGCATTTGCAATCTCAACTGTCTTACAAGTGTACAATACAAATAAATAACCCCTATAAAATTTCAATCTATACATCCACAATCAGATATTTTCTACCCCCTATTTGGGGACCGTGGTTCTCACTCTAATCGTTAAGGGAGAGCCTGGACACCATGCGGATGAAACTCATTTTGGCGACTTGTATCTGGTTTCTTGTTCTTTCGGTCATGACCCACAGCTTGGGAACACAGGTGGGGGTAGGAACATACATCAACCGGTAAATCAAGAGCTTTACCTTTCGGGTCAGTCAGCTCCTTCTTCACCAGGACTGACTGACTGGCCGATACAGAGTCCACATCACTGCAGATGCTGCACCTAAACCACACCGCTCCTTCTGAATGTACACTGTCCTGATGCCTTTGTATTCAAACATTGTAATTTTGTGATAGAATAACCCACAACAAACAATGAGGACTTAAACATCCGTACTTTTTTTTTTTTTCTTATATAGTGCTTGTCCTCAGCGTCATGGAAGCCATTTCACACAAAGGAAGCTGGTATGACAAATAAAAATCTGGGAACAAAAAAATCTATTCAGCCATCCATTTTCAGTACTGCTTATCCTCACTAGGGTAATTGCAAGATGGAGCCTAACCTAGCCAACTTGGGGCGAAAGGCAGACAATATCAATGTATGTTTTTTAACCTTCATATATTTAACCTTCAATTCATATTGAATTTCCATTGCATGATATGGCAACATCTTAAAGTAAAGCCCATCAAATGCACAGAGGTTTTCACATATAGATGACAAAGTTATTTTCAGGTTTAAACCAGCATGACAACCAGGCGCTGGCAGCATTAGGTAAAAAATGCACAGTATATATATATATATATATATATATATATATATATATATATATATATATATATAGATGCTACAAACATTTTGCATTTCTCCAGTGGATGAAATATTGCCGTGATGATTTCGCTTCAGTCACACAAGCTCACCGTGTGTGCTCATTCATTCTGAATGGAGAGCTCACATGGAACAAACCATCAATCTCATTCATTTGGCCCCGTCTCGGAGTCGTTGACTCCGAGATGTCCTCACTCACCAGGTAGCTGAAGCCCTCTGGCGGCCACCAAAGCCGCCCTTCTTCGGAAAGGGTGGCTTTGGCCATGACCATGTGCCAGGGGAGCGGAGGCTCCATGCTGCAGCTGGCTGGAGCGCTCACTTAAGTATGTTGATTGAGTAAATAAAGATATTAATTAAAAAAAAAAAAAAAAGTGGAAGGCCCTGACCCACAAATATTTTTTTTGTTTTATCTCAGTCATTAAAAATTCATCCACTAGTACAGGGGTGTCAAACTCATGTTAGCTCAGGGGCCGCATGGAGGAAAATATATTACCAAGTGGGCTGCGTTGGTAAAATAACAGTATATAACTTAAAAAAACAATTGCCATCATTTGTACGCAGATTTTCGTGGACCAGCCCTAAATTATGGAGCTCAACTATAATCATATTTTTTTCCGAAAAATAACACAAATGTAAATGGACGCAGCAACACTTTGCCGGTATACGTTGCAGGCTTGTTAAAGCGACCTGTTTTGAATATATATTGTTCCCAGGATGTATTGTGTGGCGCAGTTAATGACATTAAAAGGAAGCTAATCCTTACTAGTAATTAATTTTAAATTATTTAATTTTTTATTTAACACGTTTGTCGGTCTATGATTTAAAAATAAATTATTAATAATAATAATAATAATAATAATAATAATAATAATAAGACGTAACTTTAAGTTGTGTGTAAAATGATATCCAGGATGATTTTCCTTACAAGCTGCATTGCTCATCTCAGAACTGCTCGTGAAACTACAAATGTATATGTTTAGATTGTGGCCGGCTGATTAATTAGTCCGATATTGCTATTTATTATTATTATTATTATTATTATTATTATTATTTTACTTTACAAAATGATCTCGTGGGCTGGATTAAACCCCTTTGCGGGCCTGATCCAGCTCGCGGGCCGCATGTTTGACACCCCTGCACTAGTACATATTAAATTGTAAATATATTTCAGCGTTGTTTGTGAAACACTATTATATTTATTGTATATACTGTGTTGATAGGGGTTTTCCGAACACGTGAGCTACACGTACTGCATGTGAGTGAGCTCGCCAAGACCAGGTGCAGGCCATAAAAATGTCTTGTCCGCAAGATTTATGAGCAGGAAGGTACACATGAGCTTGCGTAACCATGAAGTTCATACAGAAGTCAGCTTTAAAATAGGCCAAAGGTTGCGAGCCTAAATTTGCGTGGAGTAACAGTGCCCCCAATGGTCACAAAATAGTACTGCACCAAGTTAAACTCTTATCTTGCAGTGCACTCTAGTGGCCAAAGACATTCATATGAATAATTAGGCTAATATGTAGGAGTGGGCAAATGTAGTGGCCCAATACCGTTAGCTACCTTAAGATGTTACGCCCAAGGAAAAAGTTTGGGGGTGGATTCTAGTCAGGCTATATAAACCAGTGCATCCCTTTGTTCGACGGATTTCTGATCCCTTCTGGCCAGAATATATGTCTTGTTTGTATGTCTGTGTCAAATAAATCCTTTTGTCTACAGCTTGAATCTCGGCCCGGCACTCTGTTACTTTTTTTCTTCTAGATTCTGAGTTGTTAAACTTCTCCTTTAAAGCGAATACAAGCGAAGGCTCTCCTTCCAACACCCGGGATACATAATATACGATCACTCTTGGAGAGGACAGTCGGACCCCCCCCCCACCCCCTCCCCGACATATCTCCCCTGAGCGTCGGCCCGGCGGGAGGGCGAAGACGGCCTCCGCTGGGACGTAAATCACGGTCCGGCCGTCTGCCTCTCGTCCAGGGCTGAGGAAACAACACTGGAGCACTGTGTGGAGCGATATCTGTCGCTCTGGCTGGAGGCGGCACAAAAATTAGCTAGAGGCGGCCGCCTCCGAATTTTGAAAGCAGGAAAAACCCTGCTTATTATTACACAAATGTACACCTTTAGCAGATTTGCTTTGTGTTATTCCTTGTCTTGTGTTTGTTGCGAACACCAATTCCCCTGAGCTCATTAACAACTGTTTTGAACAGCTTGTGAATACTGTGAAGTAAATTATTATGTATTGTGCACATTCATTGTTCAGTTTAAAATTTGAGTAAGTAACAGCATTTCAGTTTATTTAAATGGATAAAGCATCAAGACAAAAGCATCAAGAAACAGTAGTTAACATTCAGAGGAAGAAAAATTAATGAAAATAGGTTACAAAATTTACTGAAAAGAACATATAATAACAATCTTAAAACATTATTCAACAAACTTTAAAACATTTAACATAAGGAAGTTTAAAATAAAAATAAAAAAACAGTTAATTAAAGCTGTTTAAAAGTCCCTAATCAAAGGAATAAGAAAAAAGTTTTTAACCTGGATTTAAAAGCATTTACACTCGGGGCTGACTTTACTTCTGTTGGCAGCCTATTCCATCTGTGTGAAGCATAATAGCTAAATGCAGCTTCACCATGTTTGCTTCGAACTCTGGGTTCCACTAGTTGGCCCAAGTCTGTAGATCTCAGAGCCCTGCTGGGTTTGTACTCAATCAGCATTTCTTGGATATATTCAGGACCCAAACCATTTAGTGATTTATAGACGAGTAGCAGACCTTTAAAATCAATTCTACAGCTGCCTGGGAGCCAGTGTAAATCCTTAAGTGCTAGAGTAATATGTTCTGATCTCTTTGTTTTGGTCAGAACTCGAGCTGCAGCGTTCTGAATGAGCTGCAATTGTCTCATGTTCTTTTGAGAGAGTCCAGTCAGAAGACCGTTACAATAATCTAGTCTGCTGGAGATAAAAGCATGGATAAGCTTCTCTAGATCTGCTTGAAGCATGTAGGCCGTCAGGTCACACACGTTTTCGTTCAGTTTCGCTCCACTACCAGGGGCACTAAATAATCTTGACTTCATAAAATAGATTTATTAGTAGTAAGTAAGAATCCGTGGACTTCACCCTCTGAAAACCTGCCAATTTTGTATTTTCGGTAGTGAAACCCCGGCACTATTTTGCGATGAGGCGCAGTGATCTCCGGTGTGGGCGTAGTGCCATTATGTCGGTAGTGGTGTGATTTAGGTCACATGAGCCAATCAGGTAGCTGCTGCTTTCTCCTCACCATAGCAACCGCATATCAAAAATGGCGACCACAACGTCGGAGAGCGAAGAAGAGCGAAAGGAGAAAAAAGTTAAAAAGAAAGTGGTGAAAAAACTTCGTTCCCGTTCAGGTTTGCCCATCGCTTCAGCTGGCCCCGGTCCTTCCAGCCATCTGCATCATTTGTAAAAATAAATTTCAAAGTATATTCGTCTGGGATCGGAAGGCACACGGAAGAGGGATCATCTCGCCAAAGCAGAAACATTGTCAGCAGGCAGGTATGTGCTACACACACGCGTGCCCATTTCTGTTATTAATGTGACCGATATTTTGTATAGGGCTGAAAATAATTTGTTGCTAGGTTAAGTTTTTAGGCTATAGTTTATTAAAAACGCGAGCTGCTGAATGATTTATCGAGTGAATCCAACAGTTGTTACCAAACTCGAGTTACCTGTGCCCATCAGTCATAATAGAGAGTCACAGCTACACGCTCCCTTTTCCCCAAACTCTCTCTCATCAACCTCAACAAACACTTTACTTAAATCTGTGATGTGCATATACTGTAAAGAGGTGATGTGACAATAACACTTATAATGTAATTCTTTTTTGTCTAAAGGCGGGTTGCTGCAGGCAGCTGAGATGAAGAAAGACTGTTCCATTCGTCTGCATATTCAAGACAAAAAATTGTGTCACAATGGAGGTGCAGTTTTGTTTCAGAGATTACACAAGGTTCTTAAAGTCAACAGAAACAGCAACCAGGGACGAACAAATGTGAGTTGTTACATTGCACTATTTCATTGTCACTTTGCTAAAATTACACATTTCAAAAGTAAAGCATTGGTCAGCAATATGTCACTTGTATTCTGTTTACATTTCGAGACAGCATTAATTAGAAAGCATGACTCTGCACATGTTAAGTGAGTGTAGGTGTGTTTCAGACAACCCTATGCTGAGAGCTACAAACTCTTTTGTGAACAAGTAATCCGTCAAAGGATTATAGTTGACAAAGATGTGAAGAGAATGGACAAGCTAAGAGGTTTGTGAACAGTGTTAAGAAACATGGGGATTTTGATGCTTCAGACTACAGGTAACGTATAAATCTTCACACTGAAAAACATTGTCTGAAATCTATGGGAAGAGATTTGTCTAAAATCTCACTGTTTCAGAAAAAAATTGTTTGCTGACAAGCTCAATTTAAGTTAAAAATAAATAAATAAATAAAATTGATTCTCTAAAAATGAAAACCAGTTGGTTGTTAATTATTATATGCAAATGTGTTTTTTTGTCTTCTGTATTTATAATTGTTCTTTGACCAAGAAAGTATATAGGCCTATAGGTATATTTTTATTTCTATCCAAATATACGATTATTCACTAGAATTTTCAGTAGGATATCCGAATACCAAAATATTCGATAGCTGCAGCACTAATAATACTAATTTTGAGTTGTGGCACGCCCACACGAGTTATTTTACCACACACCCATGTCAAAACTAGCTTACTGCACACACTGCACCCCAACGTCAGATTTTTGCTAACGTCATAATAATAATAATAATAATAACAATAATAACAACAACAATAATAATAATAATAATATATTGTGAATTTTGTTGGATCCAAAAGCAACTTACATAATTATAGTTTCATATGATTGTAATTGTCTTATTTTCAAATGTTTAAATATTTTCTTGATTTGAACAAAATATAATTGTTTTGAATATTCAAAAATATTAAAATTCAATTATTACCAAAATAATTGTGGTGATTATTTTTTTTCCATAATAGAGCAGCCCTAGTGTGATGTGAATATGTGTATCTTGTGCTCATCTTTCCCTTTAATTTTCTATTTCAGGCAGTATATACTGAAACGAAGATTGAGGTGTGATTTCCCCCAGCTGGTTTTTCACACCCCTTTCCAGCAACAACTCTGCAATGGTTTTTGTAGAGACATTATCAACAACTGACAAACTTTTAGACCGGGTACCTCACTCATCAGATACATCAACTACTGAGTCTACTGACGTAAGCCAAGAAAGTGACACTAACACATAGCTGGTAAAACATCAGGTTGTAAAATCACAGGGCATACGAGGACACTTTACAGTGCAGGGCTGTAAAATCTATGTAAAATTTGCCATTTTGTTTGTTTCATTATCAAGATGTTAACTCTCCATTTTAACACTTTTCAAGCAAAAATAAAAATGTCTGTATTCCATTTTTCCACAACACAGACCTTTGTTAAATTGGTCTGCCAAAAAAAGAGAGCTGTTCCAATGAAGTTCCAAAGGTTTTATTGTGAATGCACATTTGATTTTTATTTTATTTATTTTATTTTTTTTATTAATATTTTTTGAGTGGGGGGCAGGGGTGGGGGGCGGGGGGTATAAATGACATGCTGTGATGACACAATCTGATACTTTAATAAATATTCTATATGTTATAAGAATCTGGGCTCTGAATGCATCTATTTTCATCTAGTCCATTTTGCCTTGTTCCAGGTTTGTGGTGCATGGTAGTATTTTTGGCCAATGTATGCTGCTTCTTGTGTACCTTTCATGACGTAATAGGTTGTGAATTGTTTTCATATATGAAACATAAACATAGCTAAATGTAACATCCGTGTGCTGGTTTCACTTCTAGTTGAAGCGTTTTTTTGTTTTTTTGGCACAAATTTAATATATTTAATTATCTAAATTCACATGATTGCACCAAACCACCAATACTTATTTCTGATGTTAGGTACATGTATTTATAACATCTGGGAATGATTTTCTGTTGCCAAATTTAATGTAAGACGTTTTACAACCAAAAACAGCAGCACAAGATTTTCGTTTTTTGTTATTTACCTAAATATGCATTTCTGGCTTGTGACAAAATTGGGGCAGGAAAACATTGGGTGAACTTTTAACCCAAAGTTCAGAAGGGTATTATCTATCAAAAAATGCATTGAACAAGTAGTGCCCAGACAGTGGAGCGAAACTCATTTTCTAGGCACTTTTTTGGGGTTCACCCCACGGCCTAATGCAGTCCTTCAGTCTGGATATGTTTTTCAGCTGGTAAAAGGCTGTTTTAGTGATGAATTTAATATGATTGCTGAAGGTCAGGTCTGAGTCTACTGGTACCCCAAGATTTCGAACTTGGTCTTTAGTTTCTAAAGACAGTGACTCAAGGTGTTTTTTAACAGCAATCCTCTTTTCTTTATTGCCGAAAACAATGAGCTCCGTTTTGTTTTCGTTTAGCTGAAGGAAATTTTGGTTCATCCAGTTGTTAATTTGTTCTAGAGAATGACACAATACGTTAATAGAACTGCTGTCATTTGGGGACATTGATAAATACAATTGTGTGTCATCTGCATATCTATGATAGTCAACATCGGCGTTCTGAAGCATTTGACCCAAAGGTAACATATACAGACTGAACAACAGGGGTCCAAGGACTGACCCTTGAGGGACCCCACATGTCATGGCCTTTCAATCAGATTCAAAATTTCCAATAGTCACAAAGTAACTCCTTTCCTCCAAATAGGACCTGAACCATTTAAGGACTGTTCCATTTAACCCCACCCAAGTTTCCAGCCTGTCTAACAGTATATTATGATCAGTCGTGTCAAATGCTGCACTGAGGTCCAACAAGACGAGCACTGATACCTTCCCTGCATCAGTGCTCAATCTTATATCGTTCAGTACTTTAATCAGAGCTGTTTCTGTACTGTGATGAGGTCGGAAACCTGACTGGAATTTATCCAAAAGTCCGTTTAAGCTAAAAAAAAATTGCTGAGTTGATTAAAAACCACTTTTTCAACTATTTTAGTTACGAAGGGAAGGTTTGCAATTGGTCTATAATTTGCTCGCAGGGAGACATCCAGTGTTCTCTTTTTTAGAATGGGCTTGACGGCGGCTACTTTCAGAGATTTAGGAAGCTCACATGATTGAAGTGAGCAATTAATTATTTGTTGTAAATCGATCTGAACAGATTTCACAATGGTTTTGAAAAAGCCAGATGGTACTGAGTCAAGACAGCTCATGGAAGGTTTCAATTGCTGAACCAAGTCTACTACAGTATTTTGATCCACTGAGTCAAATTCTGTCATGGTAATTAAATTATTCCTAGGTGATTTTAAGTGCTGCATCATTTTGTTATTTTGCTGGTTTGTAACAATGTTTGGCCTGATGGCTTGTACTTTTTCACTAAAGTAGCAGGCAAATTCATTGCATTTATCTGTTGAGAGGAGTTCTGGCACTGTTTGATTTGGGGGATTTGTGAATTTGTCAACCACGGCAAATAGAGTGTGTGTATTGTTGAGGTTCCTACTAATAATTTTTGGGATTGTTTGTAATTCAAAAAACACACAGGAATGATCTGAAATAGCCAGATCTTTCACCTCAACAGATAAAATGTCAACACCTTTAGAGATGACGAGATCAAGAATGTGACCTTGATTGTGTGTTGCACGTTTTACATGTTGTGAGAGACCAAAAGTATCAAGTATATTACAAAATTCTTTGGTATTTTTATCCAAGTTGTTGTCAACATGAAAGTTAAAGTCTCCAGTTAAGACCAGTCATAGTCGGTACAAATTACTGACAGCATTTCTTTAAATTCCTCCATGAATCTGCCTTTTTGTTTTGGAGGTCTATAAATTATGACAATGACGATATCTGGTTCACCTTTTACCAAAAGACTAACCCCGGGTTTTCACCGGATGCGGTTGCGGTGCGGTTGCGGTGCGGTCCGGCGACGCAAGCAATTAGATTCCATTCATTCGAATGGTGCAGTTTACACCGCTTGCGGGTGCGTTGCGTGTCGACTGCGGAAGGCCTGCGGCGTGCCGCAAGCCTTCCGCAAGGATAGACCTATTTTCTATTTTTGCCGGACGCCGCAGCGGTAGGCCTCCGGCAAATGGCAAGCTAGCACAAAACACATCGAGCGGGACAGGAAGACCGAGGCAGTTTCAAAATAAATTTCCGGTTACCTTTCAGAATAAAACACTCGCCAGCTCCTATTTCGCAAGTTTTTCAGCAAAACGTGACGTGGGCGTCACCGGGCCATGTGCTCATTCACGGTTTAGACACCAGCGAACATGGACGAGGAGAGGTTTATATTGGAGGTGGAAAACCACAAAATAATATATGACACGGCACATCCTTTTTATAAGGACTGTAATGTATTGTGAGTTTGCTGTTCGCGATTGCTTGTTGTGCCCGTCTCGCTTGCCGTACTGAGCGGCAGCCGGACGCGGAAGACAGAAATAAAGAGTGGACCCGCACTGACCCGACTCTCGTTATTAATATACTTTACAAGGACAACCAAAAAAAGGATGCTGCATGGAATCTCATAGCAGAAGAAGAAGAAAAGGTTCAATCAAAAGAAGTCCACCTCTCTTTCTGCTTCTCTGTTGAGCACAGACTTTCTGTATGTTTGTTGTTGTGAAATGCCACATGATCGCGCGCGCGGTCCCGCGAAACACGTTGGGAAGTGGGCGGCGACGGAGCTGCCGGACCGCAGCTGTGCGGAGCCGGTGTGGATTGACAAAAAAATTGACCCGTCCGGAGCACGCAGTCAAGACGCACCGCACCGCAACCGCACCGCAACCGCATCCGGTGAAAACCCGGGGTCAGATATTCAAATGAATTAAAGCTTCCCAATAAAATTTCTTTACACTGAAATAGAGATTTAAAAATTGCAGCAAGTCCACCAACTTTTTTGCCATTACGACATTTGTTCATGAAACTAAAATTTGTTGTGCTGCCTCATTCAGAACAGTGTTGCAGGAACCTTCTGTTAGCCATGTTTCACTGAGGAGAAATAAGTCAAGATCATATGTCATAATAATGTCATGAATCAACAATGATTTGTTAACTAGTGATCTTGTATTTAGTAGCGCTAGTCTCACAGTGGCAATCGGAGACGCTGGTTTAGTCAGAGGTTGACAAGCTATATTGACTAGGTTTGTAGCTTCTGACTTATTTCTTCTCATTTCTTTTGCCAACTTTCTATTTATTGTAATCACAGGAATGCTACAAGCTTCCTTGGGTCCTGACTTATTCTGGGAACACATTTTTTTTTTATTATTGTATATGGAGTCTGGACCCAAAGCATATCAGACCGAGCTGTAGTTGAGATTCTCCATAGACAAAGATGGAGGTCGGCGGGTGGGGAGCTGTTTGCTGAGGCTTGGTGGAGTCAGACGATTAGTAGATAGCTGAATGTGGCGTCTTGGGGGGAGCATGGGCGAACCGTCATCAGTCGACAGCTGCCTGGAGAGACTTTTATTTAGCTGTATGGAGAGATTGACCAGATTGCTCAACCTATTGGTGAGACTCGATGGAGCGTCAGTCATCGGGTCATTCGGGGGCGGTGCACAGAGCGGGGTTGCATCCTGCAGTGAATCCGGTAGTGGCGCTGTCTGGCAGGTGTCGCTTGGGGGCGATGAACAGCACAGGGGTGCATCTGGTAGTGAAACTGGTGGTGGTGGTCGTGGTGGTGTTTGGCAGGCGTCGTTCGGGAGCAGGGGAGCTGGATGGTCGGTGTTTGGAGTGTGGGCAGATGAGGACAAATCAATCTGTTCTGAAGGGCAGGGAGTGTAAGATAGTGAGCCAGCCTCACCAGACCCTCTTCTTATTGGTTGTTGTGTTTCATGTCCTTTGTTTTGGGAACATGGCGTCCAGTGACGCACGCGATGGAAGATGTTGGCTGTCAGTAATCTGACCCCCTGCTTATTGAGATAAATCCCATTGCGTTGGAAAAGATGGCGAACTTCACAAAACATTGAAAAATTGTCAATAAAGTTCACTGAGTAAGAAGCACAGATGCTTTTCAGCCATCTCGAGAGTGACATAATCCGACTGAAACGCTCATCACCTGGTCGGACAGTAGGCAGAGGACCACTCAGAAAAACCTCTGCATTTAGGCATATCATCTTGTGTAAAAGGGTAATAAAGTCTTGCTTCAGTATCTCCGACTGTTTTTTCAACACATCAAATGCTCCTGTGTGAATCACAATCGATCTCACAGTCGGGTAGTCAGTAGCAATCTTGTCGACTTTTTCAGAAATGTCCAGCACCATGTCATTAGCAAAACACAGAACTTTTGTGTTTTTTCTGCTGCACAGACGTTTAACACCAAACAAGGCTTTGTCGCCTATTATCAGTGTTTGTGTTTCAGTAGCTGAACGGATTTGCTGAGAAGGTCCGGTTTCATACCTTTGACTGGTGCTGTGATCCCCCGAGGCTTGCTGGCTCGGTGACAGCACGGCAAACCTGTTTCTCAGTTCGATATCAGTATTTTGTCTTCGTCGGCCAAGAGACGGTTTCCTTTTTCTGGTTGAGGTAGCCTTTTGCATAGGCCGACGTGTTTCCTCAGGCATGAGTTGGCGGTCAGGTCCAGCTGTTGGGCGACGACTCCTCAGTTTTGGCTTTGCTCCCAGCACATTCCACAGAGGGTCGGTGGATGGAGCTAGCTGTTTGTTAGCATGCTCATGACCACCGTTTGGAGACATTGGCAGTGTGGTGTCATTCCACGATTTTCCATTCACCTCCACAAACATTTCAAGGCGGTGCATTCTTGTCTCCAGCACTGCCATCTTCTGAAGAAGTTTGTGGTATTCATCGGTCCAGATGGAAGGCATCATTCGTCCAGCCAAGCTGCTAGTAGCAGTCGCGTGCTGATTAGCAGGCCGTGCTCACGTTATCGTGAGGAGTTTCCAAAAAAATGTTGAAAAATGCGCCCAACTGGTTGTATCTACCAAACAAAAAGGTAGTACAGCCACATCGAGGCAAATGTCCAGGAAAAATCCCAGAAAAAGAAAGAAAAAACAGTTATCAGCTGAAAGAATGCAAAGCAAAGCAGGAGCAGAGCAGATTGCGTCTACACACTAGGCAAGCAGGAAGCAAAAGCGACTTCTTTAAGCCACATAAATCAGTTTTCCGTGAGGACGGAAACAATGGTGACTTTAAACCAACTCAATAGTTCCACCCCTGCCTGTGGGATCACAACTGCCAGCTTGTGCGGATTATAAAAGGCCAAGGAAGGCTCACACACAGTCATCACAGAATGACAATAACAACGAGCAGTAGACTCAACACTTGACTCAAAGCATTCAGTGATTTGATACGTCTGCCTGCATCTTACTTGGGCGTGGACTCAAAGCCCCGATAGTCTTACCACTAATGGTCCATTATGTTTTGTATTGATTTTTAAAATACAACTATGACAGGTTTAGCGAACAAATGCAGTTAAAGTCATTTTGATGGGACACTAACTCAGAATACATTGACTAGTGTCTAAATGCCTTTTACTGTTATTACAAAAGTGTCGTGCTCTTTTTTCCTATGCAGTCATCCATCCAGTTGTACAAATACTTAGTATACTTACATCTTGCGACTCTTTAACTTTTTAATCATTCAGCATTATCAACAACTGCATATATATATATATATATATATATATATATATATATATATTAAATTTTTATTCAGTTTTTTTTTTTTGGTTAATCACGATTAATCACTAAATTAAAAAGGCTTTTTATCTTCTTTTTTTTTTCCCGACCAATTTGAAGAGCACCCGTTATGTGTTAATTCTTTCGGAATTTAATGTTATGAAAACGTCTTCAACATTTTTTGATCCACTGCACACGTCCATCCTCCTTTTTTCTAATCAGTTAATTACTTGCATAATTTAAAATAAAAAAATAAAAAAAGACTCCAGTTGCTTAACATGAACAAATATTCTGAATTTGAAAAAAGTGAAAAAACATTTATTAAATGCTTTACTTTAATGCATGTAGTTTATGTTTATTGCTCAAAGACCTGTGCTACCTTTAACATAACCATCCGCTGTCAAGATAAAAGATCATCTTATGGCCAAAATTAATAGTGTGATTAACTCTATGTTAAAACATCATTAATGCGATATTCGTTTCCATACTTTGGGTTTGATACTTTGACAGCACTAATTATTACTAGAGTGATCATGGGCCTTCGGCTGCTTCTCTGACAAGTGCTTTTCTTGCTTGCTCTGTCAGTTTTACTTGACAGTCATGTGCTGCTAGGTTTTCATTTATGTCAATAGTTTTCAATTTTTTTTTTTATTTTTTTTTTGGGGGGGGGGGGGTGGTTTGGGACGATGGGGCACATTGCGGTGTTCAAAGTTTGGGCTTTCTTTTCTTTCTTTTTTTTTTTTTGTAATCTAAACATGCTTTAAACTCCTCAACAACTTTTTATAGTACAGAGAACTGAATACAAGTTTACAATGCAAAATTGCACATCATTTTCATTACACATCACAATTATGTGCTGGTCAATCACATAAAATCTCAACAAAATACACTCAGGTTTGTGAAAAAGTTCAAGGGGTGTGAATACTTTTTCAGGCCACTATATGTGCACCTTTGATTAATTGTATAGCATATAGCCAAAGGAACAGGCAGAAAAATGGCAGTGGTCGTGGTTGGAGGCGGAAGCATTGAGGCATCAACAAAGCCTAAATAGGGGGACTGATTCTGGCAGACAGATTGTGATGAGCTGACATATTGGCTGTCATGGCAGCCTGTGATTTGCAAACTGTGACAGATTACCGTATATTTATTCAGATATTCGATTTGTCTTTGTCTGCAAATGTCAGCAAATTCAAAGAGGACCCATTGATGTAGCCGGACCTTAAGCCCTTTTCAAGGATCTTACAAAAGAAGCTTCAAAATAGTCTGCACCACATCCACCCCTGACTTGAATATTCCAAACAGTTTGACTCACTCTGTGTATTGTTATACTGAGGGGTATATTCATAAAGAATGCGCTGCATCCGGTAATAGCGCGAAATATTGCACCACAACTGCATCCGCAGTCTGCGCCCAGTTACCCACCTATTCACGAAGGCTATTGCTCTAATCATATACCGGCGCAAACACGGCCACAAAACTGAAAGCTTGGGGCAAATTTGCACCTGATTTACCACATATGGCAATGGATTTGCGCCAACAACATGGTTGTTATAGTAACAGTTGCGAGAAAGATGACATTATCAGAAAGCGAGGTTGGACCGAGAGTAAGCGTTTAGAGCGCCATTAAGCTGTACAGAGCGGAGAGGTGTCATGACTCAAGTCATGCAGGAGTAATGTTTGTGTCTTGTCTCATGTCTGGAGTCACGCCTGGGTTAAGTTTGAGTAGAGTTCTTGACCATGCGCCAGAGTTCACGGGCCGTTACGAGTCTGTTTTGGTATTGATTGTAACTGCATCCAGTTTCTACTAATTTTAGGCTATATGATGTCTGGACTATATGATGTCAAGGATCTTTTATGCTATATGATGTTTGTTGTTGTCGGGAACTATCTGTAATTACAGAGTCAACAGCCAATCAGAGAATTCCATGTCAGTACTAGTACTCACATGTCTAGCCACAACCAATGAGATTGATTGACTGTCTATTTAAGGGTCTGAGAATTGTGTGTGTTTTGCCGGATTATTGCTCAACTAATCCTGTGTACAGCATCTCTGAGTTTCTGCCTCTCAATGCGAATAAATAGATAAACTCTTATTTGTGTCTGAGCCTTTGGGATCCAAACCTCTCAGTAGACAAGAGGACGATAATGACGTCATTCTTTCATTAAGTCCAAATTGTCCAAAAAGTCCAATATTGGTGCGATCGTTTTTTAAAGATATATTTTCAGAAGTTGGCGTGGGCGTACAGTATACATCTGGTACGTAAGAATTATCATAAAATGGCTCCCCGCCATTGCCGATCAGCCCGGATTATGGTAGGCTATGTGCAATCTGGTTGGCAGCGTACTTAGTGACGGATTTCCCCATCTGCGCGTGTTTAGTGAATTAGGCGCTCCCGGATTGCTCAATTTTTACTGGTTAGCGCCGTGCAAAGGCGACGCAAACCTTTAGTAAATATGCCCCTCAGTATTTTATTTCAAAAAGTGGAAGATAGCATCTTCCACAGGTGGGTGGGGGGTGCCTGTGGATTGACTTGCAACAACCCATAGGCCACATAACAATGGACAGAGGGAAGCGGACTCGAAACAAGCAAATTAAAATCACAGACACATTGAGGCGCAACTGGACAAGACAAGTGGTTTGAGACAAATTGGAGGAGACACAATCAGCAGAGCAAATGCAGGAGGACAAAGACAGGACTATAGGCCAGAGAACAAGAGATAGCTTAGGTCATCCCTGACCAGGATAACAGCAACAAGAGCCCTTCAGGGCCTTTCAAGGGAACTGCCGGGACGCCAAGCTGCATGGGCCCAGTAGGAGGCTTTGGCCGACAGGCCATGAAGGATGAAGCAGAGGAGTCATTGGTGAAAAAGGTTTCTATATTCAATTCAATTCAATTCAAATCAATTAAACTTTATTCCAGACTCTGAGTCCAATAGAAATAAATAACAAAAATACACACAATCAAAAACAATAAAAAAAAACAATAAAAAACAATAAAGCCTGGTTCACACGGCAAGATTTTAAATTTGTCGTCCGATTTCCAATCTTTGACAGACACCACACGTGAAGAGAAGAAAATCACGGGAGTTCCACTTTTGAACGTACCGTGCGTGGTGTGCGGCCACACTGCACAATCAATACACTCCACACGAGCCGAGTTCATTCAAGAATGTGACGGGAAGTCTCGCAAAACCTCTCGAGATTCAACGTGGTGTTGAATTGAGTAGATTGAGTAGGGTCAGATGAAACGCCATATCATGTAAAATGAGATAACAAATTAATGGGCTAGACTCAATTCTTAGTTAGAGACCAATTGGTGTCTGTAGGACCGATAAATCATTCTTTGGCCTCTGGGTGTAGTTCCTCAAAGTAACCACCAGATGCCGCCAAACCTGTACAACTAAGCCACCCACTCAACAAACGGACATACATTCCTTATAAGGCCATACGTGTAGATAAATAGATAAATGATATCCTGAATTAAGTAATAATACACACAACACAATCTATATTCGACAATTGTTAACCTGATTTTTTGATTAATGATTACAGCACATTGAGGCCAACTATGAAGTTTTGCTGTCTTTTCTTTTTTTCTTTCTTTTATTTTATTTACAAGCGATACTGTCTTTTATCGCTGATAATATTGCTGTAACTGTATTGAAAAGATTATCTGTATGTATTGTTTGATTTAACAATGATATACAAGATGTGAAACAAGAACTAGAATTAACCTGTTAAGTTCCCTGAGAGAATTTGGGATTAACATGTCATGTATATACATGTTATTCATGCTTGCTTAATTAATATATCTATGATGTTATTTATTTTAACGTTTATCATTGTCGAATAGAGCCATGACCTTTGACATATTTTCATTCAACGTTGTGTGTTTATGACTCATGTGTAAAGTATGTATGACTCATGTTTTCATTCAACGTTGTGTGTCCATGACTCAATTGTAAAGAATTTATGACTCATCTTCACGACTCATCTGTGGAAAATTACTGAGAATGAGTCTCAACAAGTGCGCATTGATATGAGGAGATGCGGAAGGACACTCACCGGAAGAAATCAGTGATATGACCCAAAGTGATAAAAAGTCGTCACCAGCTGGGATCGAGGCCCTTTTCCCTGCGATCTGGTCTGGATGGAGTGTGTTTACGAAGATGGATTTACTGCTGTTGGATTTTAAGATTTTTTTACGAAGGAACTTGGACTCTTTAGCCGTGAATGGAATATTCTTCACTGATTGGGTAAAGTACAAAACTTTTATCAATAATGATGTATAATAGGAAGATATGAATGACTAATCGCGAGTTAGGGTGGGGGCCATTTAATACACTCTCATATCTTTAAATTATTTTTGGCCAAAAACATCTTATTGTGAATCAGGTCTTAAGCTTTTCCGAGAAATGATCAATCTTAGAAAGCTTCTGTAAAAGGTTCTATTATTCTTGATCTCCTGTTTTTTATTTTATTTTATTTTTATTGATTTAAGGTTTTATCATTAAATGTGATTTTTATGACTTATATTGGTTATTTTATTATTGACAATAAAAATGTTAAAAGACAATTTTTGAGTCAATCATTTTATTGTTTTGTCAGTCTTTATTTTATTTAGTTTTGGTTTTATTTTTTTTGGACGTTTTTATAAGTCCTTATTTGTCTTTTATTTTATTTTATTCTTTTTGGACGTTTTATAAGTCCGAGGTCATTTTATAAGACCAAATAAAATGATTGAAAAACTAATTGTGATTTAATTAGTTTATTTGTTTGTTTTAACTTTTATTTTATTCCTTTTGGACGTTTTATAAGTCCGAGGTCATTTTATAAGACCAAATAAAATGATTGAAAACTAATTGTGATTTAATTAGTTTATTTGTTTGTTTTAACTTTTATTTTATTCCTTTTGGACATTTTTATAAGTCCGAGGTCATTTTATAAGACCTTATTATTTGTCTTTGATTTTATTTTATTCTTTTTGGACATTTTATAAGTCCGCATCAATATTATTTTTTCCCCTCTTTGAGGAGGACACGACGGCAACGGACGTTTGGAAAAAGGTAAGTGCACTCGAATAACATCTAATGAGTGTCTCCATCTGTATTAATAAAGTCAAATACTCCAGCTTGATATGTAACAAATCCGTATGATCCTATCAAGGATTATTAAATGACTAGGTCAATAACAAATGCAAACAACTTAGAAAAGTGGAGCTGCCAATTTAAGTGAGGTGTTCAGATTATCATTCCTGGGCTCTGTGTGTGTGGTTACTCACTCAGGATTGATAGGTGGATGAAAACGGATTGGCCTCATGATAAGAAGACAGTGAACAAACCTAGGTGAATCCACTTTGATATATCGGCTTATCTAATTCCCGTCTCCTCACGCTGACGCCTTAGAGCTGGTGAGGAAAAAGGGGAATTTCTAACCCTTTAATTGGAGAGTCGATCAGGACATATTTCCCGATTTAAGTCCTGCGGGTAAGCGGAAGTTGACAGTGGCTTCCGAGTTGTCAACATGTCGATCCTGGTTTTCAGCCGATAAAGCGGCATAAAAAGAAAAGGTGTTGTTTAAAGGAGTGTAAATGGGCACTGGCGAGACATCGCTTGTCCTCGGCTCGGTGCTGGCGGCGCGGGTTGGCGTCCCACCCGGAGACCACGTTTATTTGTGGAGAATGTGTGTGCCCCTATAAAAAAAAAAATAATAATAATAATACAAATAATTAAAAAACTAAAAAGAGTGTAATAGCGCGAGCACGGACTTTCTGCTGCTTCATGACTGTTTTGATTTTGGATTCCCCACCCGCTTCCTCGCTGGCTCGCTTTCTGATTGGCTGCACGTCACTGTCAATCAGCTGCACGGAGCGGCATCGGGCCAAAAAATCCAATATGTTGGATATGCCCGATTTCAAGTCTGGGGTCCTTCCGAGCGCCGATATCAGGAGGCGCCGTGTGTGGTGACAACACACACGGCAGGATTATCTGTGAGGATTATCGCTTGCGTCTCGGCGCGTCCTGACGATTGTCGGGAGGGGAAATTTGGGGCTAAAATCGGGCCAATTCTCCTGCCGTGTGAACCAGGCTTAAGAAACAATAAAAACAGGGGACGGTTATTCAGTCATCAGGCAGTCATACCAATGTTTCCACATCCTAGACTGATACCGTACAGCACTACACTTAATATCAGTCAATGACAGAACAACTTCATTCATAGTCCTATTCAAGCGACAAATAAAACTGTATACAAGCTTTCGCAAAGTAGCTTGTAATACATTTATTCTAGCTGTAACAAAAAAGCAGAGAGAGGAACGAGTTAAATCGGTGACAGATGAGATTTTAACCCGTACCAGACAGATGGATCGTGAACGACGCCAGCTCCAGCAATCAATAAACGGAGAACCCAGGGACTCACCCCAGTCATCATCCCCGGTTAAAACATCTCCCGTGCCTCTCCCGGTAAGTGGAAGGAAGTCAGGAGCTGCCCGGGAGGTGGAGGACGAAGAGCAAGCGGGACCGAGCAGACAAACCCCAAAGGGAAAAAACAAGGTCCCAAGGGGAACGGTGACCTTTAGCCCCGTCACGTCTACCCCTGGAACAGCACGGGATCCCTTTCCGGGACAAACCCCCATGACGCCGGTGCCCCTGCCACAGGTTTCGCAAAAAAGGCATATGGGAAATGTAAACCTGATGGGACCGTTAGCGATGCCAGGAGATGGGAGCGAAGAGGAAGACGATGAAGAGCAAGCTCCTGTTTCGACCGTGATTGGCGCTAACCCCGCTGACGAAGACCAAGACTCAACCTCATCAGAAGATGACCCGGGCAACCCTGGCCAGAACCCGAAAATAGTTACAAGACCAGTTAATAAAAGAAAGAAAAATCCTCAACCTACGTTTGACGTGTACCAATCCTGAGCAAGGGTAGCTAGAGATCTTAACCTGGGATGGATCGAGACAAAGGATGGGCGAAAAGCTTACATACCCGAGGCAGGGCAAGTAAATCTCCCCTATCCACCTGCCTGGCTCAATAAGCTAGATAGTAAAATGCCTCTAATGATGCGAATAATGTGTCGCAAGGCTATTAACATTTTACAGGCTCCGCCATATACCACATTATTAATTCACCAAGACCTGACTAAGAATTTCAGGGATGGCTACGTGGCGGTGGCACATGATTTTATGTTGAGAAGGCTTAAAAAAGCAATAAATAATAAAGCAAAATGTGAGCTGAGAGCCGACGATGACCTAAATTCAGATTCGGATAATGATGGAGCAGCGGTTACTGTAACGGTACCAGCCGCCCCAAGAACCTCTTTGAACCAACAGTCCCAATATGTGACACAGCTGGGATCAACTACAATAGTACCAAACCCAGTACCCCAACCACATGACATGGAGGGTGATGTGCAACAATTTAAGACCTTGAAGGAGTTGGTTCGCCAAAAAGGTAGGCTAGAGACAGCTAAAGAGTATTTAGTTGAGACATGGCCTATGATTAGAGACGCCCCAGGAGGAGATGGTGCTAAGAAACTATGGCTTCAGTACATCATTGCTAGCCCTGTCGGACCAAACGAAACACCACAACAGGTCTACGAAAGATGGGTGGACAGCGAAGATGAGGATGAAGATGCCTATATTAGCAGGGCTAGAGAGCAACTCAAAAGAGACGTTTCACTGCTAAATGTGTGGCACAAAATTAACCCTCGTGCCTTGAAACCAGTGGTACCCCCCTCGCAATTATTATAGCCAAATATGTAATGCTACTTTGAGGTGTGATAACTAAGTCAATTTTTAATATTTTTTTTATTTCAACCACTCAAAATGTTCATTGGCATCAGAACTATCCATACATATGAAGTTTTTTTGTTTTTTTTTATGTATTCCCCCTCTTAGGACAATACAAGCCCAAAGAATGGACTATGAAGAAAACGAACTGTGCTGTATACATGTATAAAAAATAAATAAAAAATTAATACTTCATATTACATAATTAGAGCTTCGAATAAGGCAATAAGTTATAACAACAATTTTTTCAATGCATGCCAAATTTTTTGACAATGGCAATTTAACTCAGAACACCCCCCTCGCAATTATTATAGCCAAATATGTAATGCTACTTTGAGGTGTGATAACTAAGTCAATTTTTAATATTTTTTTTATTCCAACCACTCAAAATGTTCATTGGCATCACAACTATCCATACATATGAAGTTTTTTTTTTTTTTTTTATGTATTCCCCCCTCTTAGGACAATACAAGCCCAAAGAATGGACTATGAAGAAAACGAACTGTGCTGTATACATGTATAAAAAATAAATAAAAAATTAATACTTCATATGACATAATTAGAGATTCGAATAAGGCAATAAGTTATAACAACAATTTTTTCAATGCATGCCAAATTTTTTGACAATGGCAATTTAACTCATAAAAATCTCCTCGCGATTATTTTAGCCAAATCAGTAATTCTACTTTGAGGTGTGATAACTAAGTCATTTTTTAATATTTTTTTTCTTTCAACCACCCAAAATGTTCATTGGCATCAGAACTACCGTTGGGAAGCTGCACGTCCCCCGCGGCTTTCAGGGACGTGCTCATATGTTCGTTTATGTTTATTTTGTAGAAGTACTTACTTGCCAACTTGCATTTGCAGCTTTTTGTGTCTCCGATCGCCGTTCTTTTACTTAGATCCAGCTCATGCCTCTTGCACGTTAGCCAAATGTGTTGTGAATACAAACTAGCCGAATAAAAATCGAAGCTTAGCACTTTCACACGTAGAAATGCAACGGCCAGATAAGATAACCAACGAGGAATTCATCTCGACAACCGTTACATGTTACACTTCATAAGTTGCAAAAAAACCCCCGTTTTTTTTGTTTTGTCTTATCCCTTCTGCTTATTGTTTTCACCGATCCATGCTCCTTGCCATGTTTTGAAGAATGCACGAAGGGAAATACGTCACCTCCACGTTGGACGCAACGTTTGGCCACAATGGCACGCCTCCCCCCTGCAGGCGCTCCGGAGCAAATAGCAATGGTCGACTGAAGTTCAAAATGGATGATCGAACTGCGCATGCGTGTGGAATATGCACGCTATCAATTCTAAAGTTCTAAAGTGAAGAAAGAGAAAAAAATATAAATAACAGCCTTCACACACTGAGGAAAACCGCTGTATTGCAACGACGCCCCCCTCTAACAGTGGCTCATTTTGGGGACACAACAACGACAAACAGCATTGCCATTCGACCCCTCCCACTAGGGAACGTGCCTCCCACGTCCATGCAGACAAACAAACAACATATCCCAACACGAAACATAAGTCAATAGCTCGCAATACCTTTTTCTGCACAAAAATATAGGTGGCGCACATGTACGCGCATCCACGAAGACGCACGCGCGCCCACTAACGTGCACGCGCGCCCACTAACGTGCACGCGCATACACTAACATCCTGTCGAATGCACAATCAGTAAAAAGCACGAAGAAATAAGTCTGTGTGGAATATGGCGTGCTGGAAACAGTGCGGTGTTTGCAAGGAAAATCCTTAATTGGCCTCGACCGCCACCTGGTGGATTTGGGGTGCGAAATCTTTCTCATGGCCATGGCACCGTCGAGGAATGTCCATAGAAGGATTTCATGCAGAAATCACGGAAATTGCAATAAAATACATGCAGTGTCCAATCGGTCCAAAAATGTCACTTATAATGTACATTAATGTTACGCGGTTGGCTAACGTATCTTCCAGGGATATAAAATGAGTAATCTCCCTCATGCAATGGCTGAGAAATGTCGGCACACTCGCATTTTGACGGTCCCCCAGTTTTCCAAAGCCGTGGCTCTTTTTTTTTTTTTTTTTTTTTTTTTGTGTTTTCCCCCAGCACAATCAACTCCCAATTTACATATTTGGTAACACAATGGCACGAGGGTTAAGGAAGTTATATCTCCAAATAGGTATATCAAAGTGCTGCGGATGATTGTCAAGGACAGAGGGAACGAAGCTGTCTTTGTGAAAATGGCCCCAAATAGCACGATGCTGAAAATTGAAGCCTCCGTTAAGAAGTGGGATCGCCTAACTAAGCATAACGCTGAGAAAAGGAGAACCGGACCAGTCGCTAGTCGCACCCGAGGGAACGAACAGCGGGTCCAGCAGGGAGCTCAGCAACCAGTTCAGACTGTCCCCTACGTGAGACCTCAGCAACAGAGAACGAACGGAAATCAGAGACAGGCCACCCAGCCAGAACAACAGCCAGCAGTGCGAAGACCAGGTCCAGCATATATGCCCAAAGAAGAATTTGACAAACTGAACCCAGAAGAAAGGAAGGCCTTCCTCGAGGCTCGCAAGGCTGCAGCCTCCGGGGGGCCTGGGAAATAATGGAAACGAAGGCACGGGTCACCCTAGAAGGGGTTTACATAATAGGGGATAACCTTTATGCTAAGGTGGAGGGAGTGCCCTATTTAGTAGACACAGGGGCCGAGGTGTCCATGACCCGTAAAGCCTTAAAACGAATTGGACACCTAAAAGTAATGGTAGCTGATGGCTCGATTGCCAAAATGCCGGTAGGGATTTGGAAGGGAATTGTGTGGGTGTTAGGACCATACAATTTGTTGACATTGAAAGATGCAGAAGAAATGAAAATACCTAAAAGTAAAAGGCAAGTTGCGAAAAAGAGATGGGAAAAACTAAAACCGAAATTAGTGAAAGTAGGCCCTACAGAAATAATACCCGACCAAGAATGGTATAAATCAGTAGATGCACCTGCCGTAAAAGCCCAACAAATCCAAGACAGTGTATTAACAATGGAAGGGAAAAAGAAATTAGGTGAAATTCTAGACAAAGCCGCCATCGCACATTTTAAGAATGATTGTGGTGATTTAGGCGCAAATTATGTGCATATTATAATTGGGGGGTACATCCGCCAGTAAGGCAATATCCCCTCAACCCCGGAGCAGTGGCCGAAATGGAGGTAATTGTAAAAGAATTATTAGCAATTGGCATTATTCGTGAAGAACTAAACCCTATTACCAATAGCCCAATTCAAGCTGTTAAAAAACCTGAAGCGGTAGGAGGGGGATGGAGGCCAGTCATTAACTTTAAAGCTCTAAACCGCTGAACGGTGGCTAACCGAGCGAGCCTCATAAACCCCCAGGCGTCTTTAAAAACATTAAGAGTAAAGAAGTATAAATCATGTATTGACCTTGCGAATGGATTCTTTTCCCTGAGAATTGCCAAAGCATCACAAGGGAAAACAGCGTTTACGCATAAAGGAAAAGCATACGTTTGGCAGCGGTTGCCGCAAGGATATAAGAACTCCCCGAATGTATTTCAATCAGCTGTCTTGCATATTTTGGAAGGTCTCCCAGTCACAGTTTACATCGATGATGTGTTCATCGCTAGTGACACGGAGGAGGAACATTTGGAGATTCTGCAGGCCGTAATCGAACGAGTGACGGAGGCAGGATTAAAACTAAATCTTAAGAAGTGTCAGCTGGCCAGGTTTGAGGTAGATTACTTGGGATTCCAAGTGTCTGAAGACTTGGGGCTGTCGCAAGCGTATCGAGAGAAAATAGAACAGATTTTGCCTCCAACCTCCGAGAACGAGCTACAGAAAATATTAGGACTGTGTAATTATGTTCGAGATTATGTTCCATATTATCAGAAATTTGCGAGACCCCTTTATGCCCGATTGCGTAAAATTCCTAACGAAAAGAAAACAAAATATTGGCCATGGAAGACCAAAGACCAAGAAAATTTAGAAGGGCTCAAAAACGCAGTAAAAAATGCTATACGGCTCGAACCGAGATGCTTGGAAGTTAGGTTAGTTGCCGAGATACAATGTGATGAAGATAATGCAATGGTAAGTGTTAGTAATGAAGGTGCCGGCTTAGTGACACTATGGACTTACACTATAAATAATGTTGAGAAAAAGTTTCCCCAGGAGGAGAGAGAATTAGCGGTTCTTGCTAAATATTGGGGAACATTAAAAGATCTAGCCCAAGGACAAGGTATAAAAGTTATTACGCAGAGTCAAGTACATCGATACTTGCGTAAAGACACGCTGGAAAGTACTAAAGCAACTAATGTGAGATGGGGAAGGTGGGAAGATATCCTGCTTGACCCTGATTTAGAGATAGGACCAGCAAAATCCATATCTAAAAAACAGGCGAAAACTGTAAATAGTGAGGAGAAACCATATGAATGGATTCTATACACTGATGGATCCAAAAAGGGTGAAGACCAGTATGCCCACTGGGGCTTCATCCTGAAACACAATGGTAAAGAGATATGCCGCAGGAAAGGTCAGACTCCTGGCAGTGCCCAAGCAGGAGAGGCTACAGCGGTGTTAGAAGGATTGTTAGAGGCCATAAGATTACACGTGAGTCGAGTAAGACTTATAACCGATAGTCACTATTGCGCTCAGGCGCTCAAAGAAGATTTATCCATTTGGGAGGAAAATGGGTTTGAAGGGGCAAGGAGTAAAGAAATTGCTCATGCTGAGTTATGGAAGAAAATAGCCGAGTTAAGGTTAAATATGACTATCGATGTTGTTCACCAGAAAGCCCACGCTAAAGAGGGGGCTCACTGGAGAGGAAATGATGAAATAGATAAATACGTCCAAGAGAGAAGATTGGTAATTGTAGGAGCAGAAAAATGGGACAATACCCCCAAAGGAGGAAAAGTGGTCCCAAATGAGTTTGTGTGTGAGGTTACTAAGGCCGTACATGAAGCGCTAGGCCATGGAGGTGCCTTGCCCACAAAGAGAGAGCTGGAGAAACTGGAACTTTGGATCCCAGAAAAGAAAATCCGTTCAGTTATACGAAATTGCGATTTGTGTAATAAGTATAATGCAGGACGCCGAGGGCAACGAGTGGACGGATTGACGATTAAAAGCACTGTTCCATGGGCATCAGTTTGCATGGACGTAGCAGGCCCCATGGGAGTAAACGGCACTAAAGGTGAGAAGTATCTTGTTGTGCTTGTTGATTCGATGTCAGGACATTTTGGATTAAAAGCGGTGCGTAGTGCGAACGCTAATAGCGTACTAAAAACACTGGAAGAGGGTTGTATGTGGTTAGGCATACCGAGAGAGTTAAGAACTGACAATGGAACTCATTTCAAAAACGCTACAATAGACAGGTGGTGTCAAAAGTGGGGAATAATAAGAACTTACTCTCCGCCTTACACCCCTCAAGTTAATGGCGTGGCTGAACAAACCATTGGCCTAGTTAAAAGTTGGCTCGGGAAAAATGCTAATGGAAAAGAATGGAGTGAAAAATTGGTGGAGTTGGTCAAGGACCTGAATGGGAGGAGCAGAGCAGATAGACCTTCCCCTTCAGAGGAATTAAACCAGCGCCCCTTTGTCGCTCCTGAGGTAGGACGATTGCAAAGTACAGAAAACACTCAGAAGGGAAAGTGCCCATTTCAGGTAGGACAGAGAGTGTGGATAAAATCTCATGGTCCATCTGATAGCCAGGCAGTAAAAGCAAAGTATGACCAATCTGACATCGTTGAAGAAGTTTTAGACAGAAATACAGTGCGATTAAAAAAGAAGGGACTCCAAGGGGTAGAGCAGCTGAAACCAATGCCAGTTAATTCAGCCTAAAGCTAAGGAGTAAGACATAATAATTAAAAGATGGAACAAGCCACTCCGCCCTTTGTCAAGCTCGTTATGGTGAAAGGAGCTGTCATCGTGCGGAGGACTGAAAAGGAAACAATGGTTGGTAGGGCATTTAATCTTTGGATAAATGCAATAAGAGGATATATTGTTAATAGAGTAGAAGATTTTAGTTGGCAACCGGCTATCTTGACCTGCATAATTTGTAGTGGAAGCGAGGAGTCGAGGAGCCAGTGGAATGTGGAACAGATATCCGACGAAGGCTGGTTGGACGAGCTTAAGCCGGATTTGAGCGAGGTAGGCACGGCTAAGATACTTGAAATACAGGTATGTGGGTATTGTAGAATAAAGAGCCTACCTAGAATAAAAGTGCATGCTCAGTGGGATTTAGCCCCACAAGAGAATACGGATGCACAGTATTGTAAATGTATGTGGGATGGAGAGAAGGTATTGTATTGTCAACATTGTTGGATGAGAATGGGAAGAGGTTCACTAATAAGAGCTGGGGAGGCTGAAGGGTGGCAGCTAACTAGGGCAGAAACCCCGATAAAGTCGCTGAGTTCCGATTTGCTGACCTATTGGCCTATGGAGATAAACGAGAGGACGTGCGACCCGAGATTTCAGGCGCTGCTCTACAACAACTGGCCGCCAGAAGGAGGTGAGTATCGCTCGGCTCCGCTTATTGTTGGCTCGGAGGCGACGCCAACTCTAATATATGTTGAACCTAAGTGTGTAGTTGAACCAAGGGTACCCTGGGCCACAGTAATCAATGGTGTGTTAGCCCGAGGGGATATTCCGATGGAAACATTACCTGACGTCCCACAAGAAAGGGTAATAAATATTAGTAGTGTGTGTAGTAGTAATGTGTTAATGTACGCTACATTGGATAAAATGGAATATAAGGCTAAAACAGCAGTAGTAAGGGTGAGTCCAGTGGTGTCGCCTCAAAGGGATACGAGGTCTGACACAGGATACTGGATAAAAGTAAAAATAATGATGGCCATGAAACCTTATAAGGGTATATACTCATTGGGAATGGAAGTGTCAATGAGTACGGAGGAGGAGGCCAAGCGGCTTCACCCCAAGTGTACTTTTTATGGGGAGTGCCATAGTAGTGCACAGATAAGAATGTATAGTGGTAGAACCTATAGAGATGAAAAGAGTGAAAAAATAAGGCCTAGTGGTAATGAGAAGATGATGGCATTAGCTCAGGTGGCCACAGAAAAGCTAGAAAAACTTAATGCGAGGTTATTAAGTGAGGGAAGGCTCGGGCAAGAACGAGTGACCCATGTCAGGGGAAAATCTGACCTTAGAGGTCGCCCAAAGAAAAAATGGTGGCAAGGATGTCCATACCCGGGTTGTACCGGTGAAGGACATGTAGTCGGCGACCACAAAAGACATTGGTCGCTACGTGGATGTCCTAGTTTTAACAAGGCAAATCCATGTCAGTATAAATCACCTAGATGGAAGGAATTAGTGAGAAGATGTAGAAAGGCCCCTCATTCCGTTTTTCCCCAGGAGGAATCTTTGTAAAGGGTATATAGTTACAGGGTTTGATTGGTTGGGATTTAATAAGATTTATGGCCCTGGCACATGCCACGAACCTGCTGAAAGATGGCTGCATTGTGGACACAGTGACGAATATGATCATAAGGGGGTACATGTATGTACTTGGTATGAGAGGATAGGATTGGCGATAAAAGGTGTAGTAAAAACTGTGGCCGCTACAGCCGTGGAAGTGGTAGAAGATGTAGCGGAGACGGCGGTTACTGGGATAAGTACAGGGCTGTATGGCTTATTATATGATGTAGGAGTATGGTTCCTGCTAGTGTCAGGAATTGTCCTGTCAGCAGTTATAGCTGTTGCAGTTATCAAAAGAGGGACCTTGGCATTATCTACCCACCAAAATTATAAAGAGAAAACCTCACCAAATAAGGTTAAAGCTCAGTTATTGGCCAACGAGCTGCAGAAAAAATGGGGGGGTCGACTAAGGGGAAATTATTGAGAAGTGAGGATGGGCTTCAGAAAAGGGCGGGATCGACCCAATTATAAATAAGACGCCCTAGCCCTGACTTCCTCACTTCTCACTGAAATCTTTTGGCGGAACAGTAACCAACAACTAACCATGGCTTATAATGCTTTGGGTAAAGGTATCATTGGAAGACCAGGCGCCCTTCACAACGTGAGTAATGAAGTGGAATATTGGATAAATTTTATAATATGGCTTTTTTATTGTTGTGTCGGATATAGCGAACAACTAAATTAATAGTGTGGGGAATAATTTTAATTCTCCTTTGGTTATGTCTGGTCGACCACTTGGTTTTAGTAATTTGGGTTTTTATCTATGTATTTTTTTTTTTTTACTCTCCCGCCAAGAGGTTCCGCTACTCGGAAGAGCGACCACACCCTCGCTCTCCCGTAGTAGAGGTGTTCCGCATTGATGGAGTAGATGCGGATGGAAACTTAGACCAAGATCAGAATGTATATATTGGGAGCCGCAATATTTTAGGTTTCCCCCAGGTCTAAGAATTGTCGAATTTTGGATGTGTGTTTAACAGGATAACCAGGATAAGCCGCAGTGTGTCTTCTGTGGAAGTGATCTCCTCACGTCCGCTTGGGTGGTGGGGGACGCTTTCTATGGACACTGCTGCTATCCTTTGCCCGCAGAGGATGAGAGTAGAGAAATGTGGCTCATACCAGACGGTTTTTTTTTTTAAATTTCGTCAGTGATCTCTTCATTGATATCCAGTGTGGTTCCTGGGTATGGCCTGGCTTTGCTGACCTCGCGGGCTCAAGTAAGTTGGAAGGTTTGGTTCAAAGTCGTTTGAAAGAGATACGTTATTATTTTAACGATAAGGGTGAATTCATTGGGAGAACTTTCCCTTTAATGCGCATGATATGGCGCCTGCCTGACGGTGCTCGGCGCTTGACTTTCAACACCTTGGCTGGCTTTTGTGTAGCCGCCACCCCGTTGAGACAGGTCGGATCCAGTCGGGTTGAGGATGAGTGGCCCTACGAGCCAGTAACGCCCACTTCGCCCTTCCTGGACCGGGTTGACGAGCCTGGGGAACCCAGTGCCGCCCGACGGGATGCTCCAGTTGGTAAGGTTATGCCACTGTCGAGAACACCCTCCCCCACGGTTTCATCGAGCACTGATGACCTGGAGGGTGTGCCGGGCGAAGATGGGGGTGGAACGGGGTCATCTCCCTCCCTGATGATAAGGGAACTAGGCCTGTGGTCTCCTCTTGCTGATCCTCCGTCAGACTCCTTGCCTTTGAATCCTCGGTGTCTCCGTTGCCGGATGACACAAGGGGGTTGAATGCAGGTGACTGGTTGGAGCTGGGGGCTTTTGCGGTTGATCAGTTTGGACACCATTGATCCCTAGGAGGGGGTGTTGAATTGAGTAGATTGAGTAGGGTCAGATTAAATGCCATATCATGTAAAATGAGATAACAAATTAATGGGCTAGACTCAATTCTTAGTTAGAGATCAATTGGTGTCTGTAGGACCGATAAATCATTCTTTGGCCTCTAGGTGTAGTTCCTCAAAGTAACCACCAGATGCCGCCAAACCTGTACAACTAAGCCACCCACTCAACAAACGGACATACATTCCTTATAAGGCCATACGTGTAGATAAATAGATAAATGATATCCTGAATTAAGTAATAATACACACAACACAATCTATATTCGACAATTGTTAACCTGATTTTTGGATTAATGATTACAGCACATTGAGGCCAACTATGAAGTTTTGCTGTCTTTTATTTTTTTTTATTTTTTTTTTTATTTACAAGCGATACTGTCTTTTATCGCTGATAATATTGCTGTAACTGTATTGAAAAGATTATCTGTATGTATTGTTTGATTTAACAATGATATACAAGATGTTAAACAAGAACTAGAATTAACCTGTTAAGTTCCCTGAGAGAATTTGGGATTAACATGTCATGTATATACATGTTATTCATGCTTGCTTAATTAATATATCTATGATGTTATTTATTTTAACGTTTATCATTGTCGAATAGAGCCATGACCTTTGACATATTTTCATTCAACGTTGTGTGTTTATGACTCATGTGTAAAGTATGTATGACTCATGTTTTCATTCAACGTTGTGTGTCCATGACTCAATTGTAAAGAATTTATGACTCATCTTCACGACTCATCTGTGGAAAATTACTGAGAATGAGTCTCAACAAGTGCGCATTGATATGAGGAGATGCGGAAGGACACTCACCGGAAGAAATCAGTGATATGACCCAAAGTGATAAAAAGTCGTCACCAGCTGGGATCGAGGCCCTTTTCCCTGCGATCTGGTCTGGATGGAGTGTGTTTACGAAGATGGATTTACTGCTGTTGGATTTTAAGATTTTTTTACGAAGGAACTTGGACTCTTTAGCCGTGAATGGAATATTCTTCACTGATTGGGTAAAGTACAAAACTTTTATCAATAATGATGTATAATAGGAAGATATGAATGACTAATCGCGAGTTAGGGTGGGGGCCATTTAATACACTCTCATATCTTTAAATTATTTTTGGCCAAAAACATCTTATTGTGAATCAGGTCTTAAGCTTTTCCGAGAAATGATCAATCTTAGAAAGCTTCTGTAAAAGTTTCTATTATTCTTGATCTCCTGTTTTTTATTTTATTTTATTTTTATTGATTTAAGGTTTTATCATTAAATGTGATTTTTATTACTTATATTGGTTATTTTATTATTGACAATAAAAATGTTAAAAGACAATTTTTGAGTCAATCATTTTATTGTTTTGTCAGTCTTTATTTTATTTAGTTTTGGTTTTATTTTTTTTGGACGTTTTTATAAGTCCTTATTTGTCTTTTATTTTATTTTATTCTTTTTGGACGTTTTATAAGTCCGAGGTCATTTTATAAGACCAAATAAAATGATTGAAAAACTAATTGTGATTTAATTAGTTTATTTGTTTGTTTTAACTTTTATTTTATTCCTTTTGGACGTTTTATAAGTCCGAGGTCATTTTATAAGACCAAATAAAATGATTGAAAACTAATTGTGATTTAATTAGTTTATTTGTTTGTTTTAACTTTTATTTTATTCCTTTTGGACATTTTTATAAGTCCGAGGTCATTTTATAAGACCTTATTATTTGTCTTTGATTTTATTTTATTCTTTTTGGACATTTTATAAGTCCGCATCAATATTATTTTTTCCCCTCTTTGAGGAGGACACGACGGCAACGGACGTTTGGAAAAAGGTAAGTGCACTCGAATAACATCTAATGAGTGTCTCCATCTGTATTAATAAAGTCAAATACTCCAGCTTGATATGTAACAAATCCGTATGATCCTATCAAGGATTATTAAATGACTAGGTCAATAACAAATGCAAACAACTTAGAAAAGTGGAGCTGCCAATTTAAGTGAGGTGTTCAGATTATCATTCCTGGGCTCTGTGTGTGTGGTTACTCACTCAGGATTGATAGGTGGATGAAAACGGATTGGCCTGATGATAAGAAGACAGTGAACAAACCTAGGTGAATCCACTTTGATATATCGGCTTATCTAATTCCCGTCTCCTCACGCTGACGCCTTAGAGCTGGTGAGGAAAAAGGGGAATTTCTAACCCTTTAATTGGAGAGTCGATCAGGACATATTTCCCGATTTAAGTCCTGCGGGTAAGCGGAAGTTGACAGTGGCTTCCGAGTCGTCAACATGAGTCGATCCTGGTTTTCAGCCGATAAAGCGGCATAAAAAGAAAAGGTGTTGTTTAAAGGAGTGTAAATGGGCACTGGCGAGACATCGCTTGTCCTCGGCTCGGTGCTGGCGGCGCGGGTTGGCGTCCCACCCGGAGACCACGTTTATTTGTGGAGAATGTGTGTGCCCCTATAAAAAAAATAATAATAATAATAATACAAATAATTAAAAAACTAAAAAGAGTGTAATAGCGCGAGCACGGACTTTCTGCTGCTTCATGACTGTTTTGATTTTGGATTCCCCACCCGCTTCCTCGCTGGCTCGCTTTCTGATTGGCTGCACGTCACTGTCAATCAGCTGCACGGAGCGGCATCGGGCCAAAAAATCCAATATGTTGGATATGCCCGATTTCAAGTCTGGGGTCCTTCCGAGCGCCGATATCAGGAGGCACACGGCAGGATTACCTGTGAGGATTATCGCTTGCGTCTCGGCGCGTCCTGACGATTGTCGGGAGGGGAAATTCGGGGCTAAAATCGGGCCAATTCTCCTGCCGTGTGAACCAGGCTTAAGAAACAATAAAAACAGGGGACGGTTATTCAGTCATCAGGCAGTCATACCAATGTTTCCACATCCTAGACTGATACCGTACAGCACTACACTTAATATCAGTCAAAGACAGAACAACTTCATTCATAGTCCTATTCAAGCGACAAATAAAACTGTATACAAGCTTTCGCAAAGTAGCTTGTAATACATTTATTCTAGCTGTAACAAACAGCTCACTTGCTCTGGTCCATCTTGGTCTCCTAAGGAGCACCCGCAAAGCATCATTGTAGGCCACCTGCAGTCTTTGCAAACTTCCTTTCTTGTAATTTGACCACAGATGAGCTGTGTACAGCGGTGTACAGTATGATTTAAACAATTTGATCTTCACCTCGTCCGTACAGAAACAAAACCTGCGTGCCAGAGGATTTGCTTGTGCGTATAATGTCCTACATTGCCTATTCATGTTATCAGACAGATCTTCTGTTAATATATGTCCCAGATACGTTGTTTTATTTTTCACATGAAGCACAATATTAGACAGATAAAAAGCAGGAAATGTCAGAAATGTCCTCCCTCGTTCTACATATCATAACCATACTTTTAGCTGTATTGTACTTGATGTCATGCTCCAAGCCATAGCTAGCGCAGGTGTTGAGCAATTGTCACAACCCAGCAGTACTCGGGCTGAACACCACCAAATCATCTGCATACATCAGATGATTTAGCAGCAAATCACCACTATAACAGCCAGTATTGCATGCCTTCAGCATTATTGACAGCTCATTCAAATATAGGTTAAAAAGAACTGGGGATAATACTCCCCCTTGTCTAACCCCATTTGTAGCGCGAAATGGTAAGGAGACACTGTTCCCCCATTTAATTCTCATCGTCTGCTGAGCATACCAATAGGTTAAAATTCGAACAATATAATTTGGCACACCCCTCTGTGTCAACTACATAAACAGCTCCCTGTGATTTACCCTGTCGAAAGCTTTGGATGCATCCAAAAAGCACATAAAAATGGATGAATTTTTAGCTTTGTATTTGCTAATTATTTCTTTAAGAGCATAGATACACATATCTGTACCTAAATTTGCTTTATAACCAAAGTATACCTCTGCTCTACATGGATCTACAACGAAAAGACATATACTTGCATGTAGATGCCACAAGATGGCAACAAAACCCCAACATATAGTTCCCCAACTCACTTCATCTGACAGGTTGCTGTAGCAACAACGTCAAACGGAGTTGTCGCCCACCACTTGAAGTGTTTTGACGTCATATTATTACTACGACATTGTTTAACGCTCTGCACTGCCCGACTAGTTCCTCGCAAGCATATTAACCCCGGGTTTTCACTGGATGCTGTTGCGGTGCGGTTGCGGTGCGGTGCGTCTTGACTGCGTGCTCCGGACGGGTAAATTTTTTTGTCAATCCACACCGGCTCCGCACAGCTGCGGTCCGGCAGCTCCGTCGCCGCCCACTTCCCAACGTGTCTCGCGGGACCGCGCGCGCGCGATCATGTGGCATTTCACAACGAGAGGTGGACTTCTTTTGATTTAACATTTTCTTCTTCTTCTGCTATGAGATAACATGCAGCATCCTTTTTTTGGTTGTCCTTGTAAAGTATATTAATAACGAGAGTCGGGTCAGTGCGGGTCCACTCTTTATTTCTGTCTTCCGCGTCCGGCTGCCGCTCAGTACGGCAAGCGAGACGGGCACAACAAGCAATCGCGAACATCAAACTCACAATACATTACAGTCCTTATAAAAAGGATGTGCCGTGTCATATATTATTAGGTGGTTTTCCACCTCCAATATAAACCTCTCCTCGTCCATGTTCGCTGGTGTCTAAACCGTGAATGAGCACATGGCCCGGCGACGCCCACGTCACGTTTTGCTGAAAAACTTGCGAAATAGGAGCTGGCGAGTGTTTTATTCTGAAAGGTAACCGGAAATTTATTTTGAAACTGCCTCGGTCTTCCTGTCCCGCTCGATGTGTTTTGTGCTAGCTTGCCATTTGCCGGAGGCCTACCGTTGCGGCGTCCGGCAAAAATAGAAAATAGGCTATCCTTGCGGAAGGCTTGCGGCACGCCGCAGGCCTTCCGCAGTCGACACGCAACGCACCCGCAAGCGGTGTAAACTGCACCATTCGAATGAATGGAATCTAATTGCTTGCGTCGCCGGACCGCACCGCAACCGCACCGCAACCGCATCCAGTGAAAACCCGGGGTGAAAGTGTGAGGACCGTAAAATGTACACATTCACCTTTTTTCTTTTCTTTTTTCTTTTTTTTTTAATTGGCCATATGTCTATGGCTACGACCAGGAAATCATTCGCATTCGCTGTTCCCGTTTGCGTTGCGAGCAGCCGATAGGGCAGCAGATGGTGTTTCAGCTTCTGTAGCAAGCAAGTAACTAGTCGGGCAGTGAACCGATGAGATACTGACTGGATTTTGTGTTGCATAGAGTGACATCACAGAAGGTCAACTCCAATCTGTGTTTGGAGCCATTCACACTGTCCAAATTGGATATGAAGCTACTTCCCGTTTGAATCTAAAAATTGGATTTCATGTGCTTTGAGACTGTTCAGACTATAAAACAGCCATCCAGTTTTAAATTAGATGGGTTAAAATCGGATTTTGGCTTAACAAGGCCCATGTAAAGGCATCCATCCATCCATCCATCCATCCATCCATCCATCCATCCATCCATTTTCTTAACCGCTTATTCCTCACAAGGGTCGCGGGGGTGCTGGAGCCTATCCCAGCCGTCTTCGGGCAGCAGGCGGGGTACACCCTGAACTGGTTGCCAGCCAATCACAGGGCACACAGAGATGAACACACACTCACACTCAGAAGCACACCAAGGGGCAATTTGGAGCGCCCAATTAACCTGCCAACATGTCTTTGGAATGTGGAAGGAGACCGGAGAACCCCAGAGAAGACCCACGCAGGCACGGGGAGAACATGCAAACTCCACCCAGGAAGGCCAGAGCCTGGACTCGAACTCGAGTCCTCGGTACTGGGAGGCGGACATGCTAACCCAAACCCCCAACCCTAACCCCCCACGTGCCGCCCTAACGTTCCAATACATTATGTCAAATATGTCATTTAGCATTTTTTTTAAATGTATACACATAGTTGGTTGTACTCATGGCACTATAATGCCTGTATTGTCCATAGAGAGCATTAAAAATAGTGTTGTTCCGATACCGTTTTTTGGCCCCGATACCGATTCTGATACCCAGTTTTGCAATATCGGCTGATGCCGATGCTGTACCGATACCAAGTTTGTTTGTTTTTTCCAACATGAAAAAGCTGCCCTGCCATTGGTTCAGAGCATTCAAGGGCCAATAGGATATTTTGGCTCGTCATGCAGTGAACATGTCACACAAGTTCTATATTAGTGTCGGAAATAATGTCATCGGCATGTTACTTGTTAGTACTTGTCAATGCCGATACCACTGTTTTAATACAGTATCGGGGCCTCTCCCGATACGAGTATCGTATTGGAACAACACTAATTAAAAATAAATTAATTAATTAAAAAACATGTATGGATAGGTCTGATGCCATTGAGCATTTTTTTTCAATGACGATCACACTCCCAAGAGTGTAATCCCTTCGCTCAAATACTGAAAGAAGGGTAAATAATGGTACACTGCACATTAACAAGTACTATGTACCTGACTTATGTATTCAGAGTTATTATCAATATTATACATAACAATATCGTCAAAAATGTGTAGCAGGCTTAATATTACCATCTGCAAATGTGCAAACATCATTTGCATTGCTTTCTGCATTACAGAGGGTGTGTAATTAACTAGTTTGAACAGTGGCGAAAGAATATTGTGGCTTCTGTTCTGGCACAAGAAGGCATACAAGTGACAGTTATTCATTTCATTTTGTATTTATGACATACATGATATGCATGCAAATCTTTACAGTGATTCTGACTTTACGTTAGTTTGAATGATTTCTTGTGTTCAAATTTAGGTTATGTCACCGCTGTGGGAAGCGTTAGCGTATTAAACTCAGGACCTCTTGTATGCAGAATTGATATGTTTTTGTGCATTATGAAGTGAACAATAATACCTTTCAAACATTGACAATTAAAAAAAATAATACTACAATTGTGGCATCATTAGAATAACAAAACAAAACCAAAAAAAAAAAAAAATGTTTCTCTATAAAATGTCATGATTCTTCATGTTTATAAGAGTGTTTCTGGAACATTAAATTGTAATTATCAAAGCACTGAGAAGAACTGAGGGCCGATGAGGTTTGCACCCAAGGTGAAACTAATTAACACATTTAGTGGGGAATTTAATTATGGATTCACCATTATGGGTTTTAATGTAATGATCAATTTATATGGCAATTACTTGCTGTGCTGCAGATGAGCCAAACTTCAGTGATGTTTGCAAACAAACATACAACAAACTTTGCAATTTGTTGTGCAACACTAAAAAGCGACTCAACTCAGGCTTAGCACTTTAACCTTTAATCTCAAAGTTTAAAAAACAATGACAGCTGGAACAAAGTGCTGTACGTTCGTAAAAAATATTTAAAAAAAAGTTAGAATATGCACAGTAACAGTGTATAATAATAATAATAATAACAATAATAATAATAATAATAATAATAATAATAATAATAATAATAATAATAATAATAATGACAAACGAGGTTAGACAGGAATCTCCATGGGCTATGATGTTTGCAGATGACATTGTGATCTGTCTGCGATTGGCTAGCAACCAGTCCAGGGTGTACCCCGCCTACTGCCCAAAGCCAGCTGAGATAGGCTCCAGCACCCCCCGCGACCCTTGTGAGGAGCAAGCGGTCAAGAAAGTGGATGGATGGATGGATGGATGGATGGTGATCTGTAGTGACATCCGTGAAGTATTTAGGGTCAACAGTCTAAAGCAGGGGTGTCAAACTCATATTAGTTCAGGGGCTGCATGGAGGAAAATATATTACTAAGTGGGCCGAACCGGTAAAATAATGGTATATAACTTAAGGCAGGGGTGTCAAACTCATATTAGTTCAGGGGCTGCATGGAGGAAAATATATTACAAAGTGGGCCGAACCGGTAAAATAATGGTATATAACTTAAGGTGATACTTCACTTATTTGGCCCATTATATCAATAAAAAGTTAATATTTTGTCTATAATTAATTTGATACTTTCATTTTTCATGTACAATTAGTACCTTTAAAAACACATTTTGCAACTTGCTGTCGACTGAAAATGACATCACAAGGGCTCAGATAACCAATCACAGCTCAGCTGTTTTCAAGGTTTGGTCAAGTGACATTCACAAGCTGAGCTGTGGTTGGTTACCTGAGCCCATGTGATGTCATTTTCAGTCGACAGTAAGTTTCAAAATGTGTTTTTAAAGGTACTAATTGTGCATGAAAAATAATGAAAATATTAGGGCTGTCAAAGTTAAAGCGTTAATAGATTAATTAATCACAGAAAAATGTCGCATTAATCACGTATTAACGCACATTAATCGCACTATTTTTTTTGACCGCACTTGAGCCTTGAACGTAACCGCGGATGGTTACATTGAAGGCTGCGCAGCTCAGTGATTAGGTCAATGCATGGCATTGGTATTACGCCTGTTGTGCCAAAATGAGCGGGGTGACTCCAGTTGGTGTTATGGTAGTGATTCATTGCATGTGCTAACCTTGAGCGCCCTCTTGTGACCTGGGGAAGCAACTGTGAAGAGTGAAAATAAATTGCCGCGAGCACATTGCCACAGAGCCGTCTCAGTCGTGTGTATTAACATAGCCCGCACTTACAGCTACCAACACAGTTGGTGTGCTCGGTGGTAAATTTCGCTTTAAAAAACACCCCGTCGGGACTTTAGATAAAACAATAAATTTCGCTTTAAAAAACACCCCGTCGGGACTTTAGATAAAACAAAAGTAATTTGCGTTTAATCAATTAATAATTGCTGAATTGCACCCAACTGATATGATGCTTTTACGTTTTACGTTTTGAGCAACACAAGTATGCATGCAATTGCTTACATGCATTTAATCAATGTTCGCAAATGACATTCAGATAATAAAATGCGTTAATGTCAAAATATTATGGTATTTTGAATTTATTTTATATTACGCGAATACGCAAGTAATTTAGCTGATTAATCGTGATTAATCAAAATTAAAAAGTGTGATTAATCAGATTAAAAATTTTAATCGTTTGACAGCACTAGAAAATATCCAATTTATTATAGGCAAAATATTAATGTTTGACTGCCAAAAATGGCTAAATAAGTAAAGAATCCCTTTAAAAACAATTGCCGTCTATTATACGTAGATTTTTGCGTTTTTTTTTTTTTTGTTTGTTTGTTTTTTGCAGCCCTAAATTATGGAGCTCAACTGTAATTTATTGTTAAAAAAAAAAAAAAAAGATAACTAGAGCTGTCAAACGATTAAATTTTTTAAATAGATTAATCACATCTTAGAATTTTAATTAATCATGATTAATCGCTGACTTAAAAAAGCTTTTTTTTCCCTAACATATTTTGCCCGCTAAATTTGAAGTGCACCTGTTATGTGTTAATTTTTTCAACATTTGATGTTATGAGGATGTCTTCAAAAATTGAGATCCACTGCACACGCTCATCCTGCTTTTTCTAATCAATTAATTAATTATTTCTATAATTTAAAATGGGGAAAAAATGACCTACGGCATATGTAAACATTTATTAAATGCTTTACTTTAATGCATATAGTTATGTTTATTGCTCAAACTCCAACAGCTACCTTTAATGTAACCATCAACTGTCGGCTAAAAAAGATCATCTGCGGTCAAAATTAATAGTATGATTAATAATGTGGTAATACAATGATTAATGCGATAATTTTTTGTGATTAATTAATTAGTTAACACTTCAACTTTGACAGCACTAATAATAACACAAATGCAAATGAAATGCGGAAACACTTTGCCTGTATGCCTTTCCAGACGTGTTAAATCTACCTGTTTTGCATATATATATATATATATATATATATATATATATATATATATATATATATATATATATATATATATATATATATATATATATATATATATATATTTCCCAGAATGCATTGTGTGGCACAGTTAATGAAGCTATAAGGACGTTAATCCCTGTCATATGTATTTGTATTACCAGTAATTGAATTTGTGTTGTATTTAACACGTTTATGTTGATCTATGATTTAAAAACATTTTTTTAACAAACCATAATTTGAAGTTGTGTGTAAAATAATTACTTTCAGGGCGATTCCGTGTACAAGTTACATTCACACACATTCATACACTCACCTGAGGACTGCTTGTGAAATTACAAATTTATATATTTGATTGTGACTGGCTGATTAATTAGTCCGACATTACAATTTTTTTTTTTTTTTTTACTTTACAAAGTCGTCTAAAATTTAGTTAATTCGTGATAAAATCTTGTTTCTGTTGTTTCAGAAAAGGTAATATTTACAAATAAAAATAATTTCTATATTATATACTAAAAATACTTATTAGAATATAGCTAACATAACTGACCCCCCCCCCCCCCCCCAAAAAAAAAATAAAAAATAAAATAAATAAAAAAAATAAATAATCAGATACATCCTCATAGCACACTCAAAGAAACCATTCATTGGATGAACACAATTAAATCTTGGGCAGGTTTTCCACCCATTAAATTCATGTAGCCCCAACCAGGGCCGTTTCTAGCTTCATGGGGGCCCTAGGCAAGATTCTGTTTGGGGGCCCCTGGTTTGCCAAACTAAAATGAAGAGATTCCTGACCCATAGATGGTCCCCTAAAATACCACAATCTATGTTACACTTTATGAGCAAAATGGACTACAGTTAAAATTAAACGTCTTAGGTTGACAGTCCTATTTACGTCAATAAAACAGCTTTTGAATATGTAGAAAAGTGTAAAAAAAACAACAAAACCAACTATTTTAGAGCGCAACAAGGAAAACTAACTTAACATAATGCTTATTTAATATCAGTCTCACACTATCAGCATAACACCTAATACTGTATACTGGTCAGGAGATCGTGCAGAGAAAAGTGGTGGTCCTGGAGCCTCCTGGTCAGACGGAGGTCCTCCTGAAGGATGTGATGGGATGTGATGGTCCTATGGTGTCCTTGTCAAGAAGTTCAGAAGATCCCCCTGGCTCATTATCTGGAGCTCCAAAACATTTTACAAGTGCTCCTAGAAAGACAAACCTCCTTACCCCGGGTTTTCACCGGATGCGGTTGCGGTTGCGTTGCGGTGCGTCTTGACTGCGTGCTCCGGACGGGTCAATTTTTTTGTCAATCCACACCGGCTCCGCACAGCTGCGGTCCGGCAGCTCCGTCGCCGCCCGCCTTCCCAAGGTGTCTCGCGGGACCGCGCGAGCGCGATCATGTGGCATTTCACAACGACAAACATACAGAATGTCTGTGCTCAACAGAGAAGCAGAAAGAGAGGTGGACTTCTTTTGATTTAACCTTTTCTTCTTCTTCTGCTATGAGATTCCATGCAGCATCCTTTTTTTGTTGTCCTTGTAAAGTATATTAATAACGAGAGTCGGGTCAGTGCGGGTCCACTCTTTATTTCTGTCTTCCGCGTCCGGCTGCCGCTCAGTACGGCAAGCGAGACGGGCACAACAAGCAATCGCGAACATCAAACTCACAATACATTACAGTCCTTATAAAAAGGATGTGCCGTGTCATATATTATTTTGTGGTTTTCCACCTCCAATATAAACCTCCCCTCGTCCATGTTCGCTGGTGTCTAAACCGTGAATGAGCACATGGCCCGGCGACGCCCACGTCACGTTTTGCTGAAAAACTTGCGAAATAGGAGCTGGCGAGTGTTTTATTCTGAAAGGTAACCGGAAATTTATTTTGAAACTGCCTCGGTCTTCCTGTCCCGCTCGATGTGTTTTGTGCTAGCTTGCCATTTGCCGGAGGCCTACCGCTGCGGCGTCCGGCAAAAATAGAAAATAGGTCTATCCTTGCAGAAGGCTTGCGGCACGCTGCAGGCCTTCCGCAGTCGACACGCAACGCACCCGCAAGCGGTGTAAACTGCACCATTCGAATGAATGGAATCTAATTGCTTGCGTCGCCGGACCGCACCGCAACCGTACCGCAACCGCACCGCAACCGCAACCGGTGAAAACCCGGGGTTAGGTTATCAAGTAAATAGACCATGAGTTAATATTCCTCCATCCATCCATCCATTTAACTACCGCTTATCCGAGTTCGGGCCGCGGGGGCAGCAGCTTTAGGAGGGAAACCCAGACCTCCCTCTCCCCAGCCACTTCAACAGCTCCTCCGGCGGGATCCCAAGGCGTTCCCAGGCAAGCCGAGAGACATAGTCTCTCCAGCATGTCCTGCGTCGACCCCGGGGCCTCCCGCCGGTGGGGCATGCCCGGAACACCTCCCCAGGGAGGCGTCCAGGAGGCATCCGAACCAGATGCCCGAGCCACCTCAGCTGGCTCCTCTCATCGCGGAGGTGCAGCGGCTCGACTCTGAGTCCCTCCCGGATGACCGAGCTTCTCACCCTATCCCTAAGGGACAGCCCGGACAGCCTGCGGCGAAAA
>NC_135419.1:24910102-25002602 GCF_051991245.1 Festucalex cinctus | reverse complement strand
TAAGACGTTGAATCGGTAAGACTACCGAATGAACATTTCTGAGCTCTTAAAAAAAAAAAAAAAAAAAAGTGATTTAATTGAGTTGGTTGAACTAATTTTTTAGCAAATACAGCCAAAATGAAATAAATACATTAACGGGCCAAGATTGATTTATATTTCATCCATCCATCCATCCATCCATCCATCCATCCATCCATCCATCCATCCATCCATCCATTTTCTTAACCGCTTGCTCCTCACAAGAGCCTATCCCAGCTGTCTTCAGGCATTAGTCAGGGTACACCCTGAACTGGTTGCCAGCCAATCGCAGGGCACACAGACGAACAACCATCCACACTCACAAGCACACCTAGGGACAATTCAGAGCACCCAATTAACCTGCCATGCATGTCTTTGGAATGTGGGAGGAGACCGGAGTACCCGGAGAAGACCCACGCAGGCACGCGGAGAACATGCAAACTCCACCCAGGAATGCCGGAGCCTGGACTCGAACCGGAGACCTCAGAACTGGGAGGCGGACGTGCTAACCACTCATTCACCGTGCCGCCGCACTATATATATATATATATATTTTTATTTCAAAACAGATTTGCGAGCTGGAAGAAACTAATGGGTGGGCTGAAGTAGTGGTCCGGAGATATTGCTGTCCGTCTCAGCGGACAGTTGCCAGTAGGGATGTCACGATATTAAAACTGCCACAATATCGTTGTTGTCATGTTCACAATATTTAAAAGGAATACATTTGTTCAAAAAGTCAGGTTGATTTCAATTTGTGCAGTTCTAGCACCCTCTAGTGGCTAGTTTATTCGTGCAATTTTATTTTCATTAGGGATGTTTTGGCCTTCTATGTTCAAAATCTATGCTAATTGTCAGATGAAGGGGAACCTAATTTGCTTGTGAAGCGATCAATGTGTGCTTGCATTACCAAGTAACTGCCTTAATATTGTTATTAGAGATTGTAGGTGGTTTATATGCATTGCTGTTATGTACAAAAGTACAATGTTGTGCTTTTTTGGTATGAGCTTTTTTTTTTTTTAAACAATATTTTGCTATTTTTTAAATATCACCAACACCCCCACAATATCGTGATAATTATCATATCGTGACCTTCATATCGTGATAATATCGTATCGTGATGTTTGGATATCGTTACATCCCTAGTTGCCAGCACATCCAGGTTACTCACTTTAGGTCTGCATCTACAAACTCCGACACCAATGAATGAGACGTGTAAAACATAAAGAGGATTTGCAAATCACTGGATTCTGTTTTTATTTACATTTTAAACGGCATCCTAACTTCATTGGTTTTGGGGATTTGTATTCAACAACTATCCATCCAACCGTTTATTCCTCACAATGGGTGCTGGAGCCAATCCCAGCTGGCTTCGGGCAGTAGGCGGGGTCCACCCTGATCTGGTTGCCAGCCAATCGCAGGGCACACAGAGACGAACAATCATCCACACTCACAATCACACCTAGGGATAATTCAGACACTTAAATTACAGACGTGCATGTTTTTTTCGGAATGTGGGAGGAATCCGGAGAAAATACACAAAGGCACGGGGGGAACATGCAAACTCCAACCAGAAAGGCTGAAGACCGGACTCAATCCAAAAATGTAAACACTTCTGACTATGTTATTGTAAAGCAAGGACAGTCTATTTTATATCATTTGAAAACAGCATCTGTGCTGACTGCTGTGAAAAGGACGCTCTGCTCCAAAAACTTCCTGCAAACCAACATGGATCTAATTAGCTGGTCTGTAAGTGCGTTTGACAAAATCTTCTCTATGATGAGACCTGCACCTACTGATCGTTCATGCCCAAGTGGTACTCACATGTCTGGATATGCTGAGGATTCCTGGGCAAGGATGAGACCAGTGTGTCTGACTAGTTTTGACCTTGAGGACGTAGAGGACGTCTACCTGCTGGCTGTGCTGGTGGTTTTGCTGATGCTGCTGGGGATTGGAACCCACTGGCTGTTTCGCATGCTGCGTAAAATGTCTGATCGCCAGAAGATTGCAGAGGAAATGGCTGAGGCCACTGAGAGCCATCACTGGCGTGCAAGCCGGCCGAACTAAGGCCGTTGATGAAACTTCTCTGGTGAAAAACGACATTGCAGCACTCAACCTTGCCATGAACGGAATGAGGAGAGACATGGCCACAAGGTTGCTTGAACTGGAGAAAAAGGTCGCGATGAACCAAAATCGTGATGAAGACGGATCGGACTGAAGGAGGTGTCGGACACATGGTCTTCACTATGCCCAGTTATCTAAAGCTGCTGGACTGTGATAATCCACATGGTATGAATCAACAAGTGATCAACAAACGACTGGAAAGAATCTTTTGTCATGATCTACAAACGAACAAATCACTGGTGAAGAGGATCCGATTGACTTTCAATAATCCATTTGCCTGAATCAAAAGTCTCCGAATGTAATCAACTCGACAACCTGCTATTTGGACTTGATGAACTGAGTGAACTTTCAAAAATCCATCTGCTTGAATCAATTGTCTCCGAATGCAATCAACTGGATTTCTAATTTCATGGACTTGATAATCTGAGTGAAATTTTATCATCTCTGCTGACTTTTATTATTTTTATTTGATTTTGTGCGTCCTAGTTTAGTATGGGGGCGGGAACCTATAAGCTTTATGCTTCTTCCTGCCAGCCCTTTTTCTTTTCGGTTATTGTATGTCAAAATTGTATGATGTAATGTTTGATTGTTAACAATGTTGTCCGAAAGGAAAAATGAACAAATAAATCAAATCAAATCAAATCAATCTCATGTCCTCAGCACTGGGAGGCGGACGTGATCACCAGTCAGTCACCATGCCGCCTATTCAACAACTATTCTCAAACAATACTTTTTAAGTATATTAGTTTTAGAATGTTTTGTATCGTTATAAACAAAATCCCTGTAGCATCAAAAACAATTTCCACATTTAAGAATTAATTTGTACAAATAATGCCCACACTTGAGGACTGACCAATATTACAAATTAGTAAAAAAAAAAAAACATAATACAAAGTTTAACCCAATTTACAGTCTATATCACATGTGTCAAGATCCGGTCCTCAAGGGCCTGAGCCCTGCATGTTTTTGAGGTTTCTCTACTCCAACACACCTGATTCAATGATCAGGATAATTATCAGTCTCCCGCAGAGCTTACTGATGAGCTTAAATATGAATCAGCTGTGTTGAACATTGGAAACCTCGAAAACATACAGAACTCAGGCCCTCGAGGACCGGACTTTGACACCTGTGGTCTATATTATATATTTGATGTTTTATAGTTTAACTATTAAGTCAAACATATCATATTAAACACAAGACATTTTGTGCCCTCTATTCCATGAGTAAAATATTTATCTTCCATTAAAACCCTGACGTATATGATCTGACACATACATTGCACGGATAATCCATTAGAGGGCCGTATCATCCAGCTGATGGCTTTTCCAGCGACCTTGCAAGATTGAGAAATGAGAGACACCTTATTAATCGTGAGAAATTTTCTTTCTGGTTTTTGGAATTACTAATATGTCTGTTTACTATTATATTTTTGACAGTTATAAATGTATGAATTTAAAGCATTGTGACCGGATGTATCAAATATGACACAAATCAAAAGTCATCCATGGAAGTTGTTCAAAATGACCAATAAATACACTATTTACAAAGAATTTGATTTTTTTTCTCATATATTTCATGGTTCAGGCTTTATAGGGTTAAGACTAATCACTGTAATTACCCTCCTCTATAAAGCATGGCCTGATGTTTATATTATATATTATATTTATATTTGTAGGAAAATGTATACTGGTAATTGCTGATGCTGCATATATGTAGTGTTTATTTGAAGAGGGATGGGAGGGGGGCGCGTTTTCTCTCTCTCATGTGCATGCGTGCGTGTGCATACATATAATGAATAACAAACCAAGAGAACTGTCATTTATTCTTTTCTTAGCCAGTGCTGTAATAATTCTTTCCAGCCACAATCTTGGAGTAGAAACTTCCCAGAATGCTTCATAACATCAACACAGCACTTTTGTTTTACATAAGTGATCTGAGTGCCCCAAGTCCAAACCTTGCATTTCTCCTGTCGTCTCTCACAGTGCTGTCTGCTGTGATTGATGAAGTGTTTCTGACCCAGCGTTGCCTTCTCAAAGCCTCACTTCCCTTCCAGCCGGGGACAACTTTGCCTTTCTGTGTCTCACGGTTACTTTCTTTAAATTTCTGCTCTCTTCTTTTTTTGCTGTGGGGTAACATTTTTGTATGTCACTTCAACGCTCCCTCTCGCTCTGGCTAGAGGCAAAACCTCTCCCTCACTCCATCTAATCTCCTCTCTATGTCGAGGGTCACATATCCCTCCCTCTATATGCCCCTCGACGCCTGTCGGGAGGTGACTGCTCTGGATGACTTTTTGTTAATTCAACATCCTGAAGACAATGCTGCCACACACTCTGCCAGCACTGAGTCATGACTGATGGCAACCCCGAGGATGAAGTCACACAGAAAACGTCACCAGGTCATCATACATTTCTTTTCGGAACTCAAATCCCCCAAAATTTGACCGTACAATTTCCTTTAAAAGTCCCATGTAGATGGACAGCTGTATGTGTGGCATGCACTTTGGTGATTGGTGCTGCATTACAAGTGTTGCAACTGAATAAAAATGGTACTCAGTTTTATTAAAATCATCTGGAGCCAGTAACATTTTAAGTAGCTGTATATATAATTTACTTAAATAATGTATCTGGTAATTTATAGCCAGGTAATTTTATATCATAAAATTGAGTAGCATTCTTTTAGAGCAGTATTTCAGAACCACCCTGCTGGGTACGTGAGCAAATTACAGCGCGTACATGAAAATGTTTAATAATTTATTGTGAGAGCAACTCTCATTTCGGTATGGGTTAATAACTGCTAATACTGGCTGTTTTTTTGTTTTTTTTGTCTTAAAGGGGCACGATGCAAAATTCAGAGTTTTTGCCCATTTGCGACTCCTCTGGCGAAACGTGGACTGGACCCCAACAATGTGCACACGGCCAGGAGCGTGCGCGACTTTTCGGGCACGAGCAAACCTCCAAGTTAATCGAACAAACGTAAACACGGAGCACAACACCTTTTTCATAGGCTTAATAATGTCTACAGAGGTAAGAAACGTATTAATCTTCAAGTTACTTTGTATGTGAAAGTCATTTAGTGGCAAAAGCTTACATAATTATAACCTTCCAAACATAAATAGTGCATCCCGTGAATCCAATGACATTGAGGATTGCAGTTAGTTAGCGACCGTGTGGTAGTTTTATTCTGCACTGCTAATCATAAATAGACCCTATCGTATTTTCGTTACGAAGTCTTACCTTTTTAGCAAAAAGTCAGCAAGCTGTGGGTCCCGTTTCATCCCCAGGACAGCTCTTAGCTCTCTCCACCTGACGAACGCTGCTCCTATATTTACCCGCGTCCTCCCGTGACGCTGGTCTGAAAGTTTTTTACTTCTCTTTGTCTTCCGTGGAGTCTCCATAAGGGATTGAGACGTATCGGGTGCAGGTCTCTTTAAATCCAGTTTGAATTAGCTGTCCTATCCGTGAAGTTGCGTGAACAATCGCGAGAGCTAACAGGGACAACAGCGTGTTCGAGCATGACGTCATGCTCAGAGCAAAAGCTAAAGTTTCCGGCCCGAACCCTCCAACGTTTTTTCCTTTTACAGAAAAATAGGGGCAACAGTCATTGTGCCACAGTAGTGCCTCCTCTCCATAATACAATTCTTAAAACATGTGCGGGTGAAAATTATGGTTATTTTAACACTCAAATTTGAGTCTAATCTTGCATCGTGCACCTTTAAGTAGCAGTGTTTGTAGATTTGGTAAACAAGCTGCCCCTTTGAAGGTAATGGCCTCCAATTAATTATCCAATTAGCAACTCAATGTGCTTCACACAAGCAAAGACAGAACACCAGGTAAAATCATTGTTATATCACCCATCATTGACATAATTTCAGCCGTATTCCTCTCCATTGGTCCTGTTGTTGACAGGATGCCGACATTTTCGGCGAGTGCTTTAGGACACGAAGCCTTGTTAAAATAAAATACACAGAATAAGAAGGTCAGTCTGCACTGACCTGGATCAACGGACAAAAACCTGCTTCAGTCGGTGCTCAGTCCATGTATTTTGAGGCAGATGTGCTAACCAGTTTTCCACCATGCTACTAGAATATGATGTAAGATCCATAGTTGCAATATACAGTATTACCTCTACTTACGAAATTAATTCATTCCGGAAGAAAGTTCTTAAGTAGAAAATTTTGTAAGTAGAGACGCATTTTCCATGTAAATGCCCTAATCCGTTCCAAGCCTCCCAAAATTCAGACATAAATGTTTTATAAAGCATAAAAATGCATCAAAACATGTAACAAATACGTTACAATTAGATTATTGCACAATAAATGAGAGTTGTGCATCATGTAAAAAACAAAGAATAAAGAATAAAAATGATGGTCATTTATCTTTTTAACTGCTGTCCTCTTCGTTTTTTGCCCTCTTTGATACGTGTTTTTGCCTGGTGTTTTGTAAAGAACTGATACAATGATGTTCGGGTTCTTTTTTAACAATCGTTTCTTTTTATTTTATATATTTATTTATTTTTTATTTATTGCTCACTCACTCACGCTTACATCATGTAAGCCGAACATCATCTCCCGAAAGCAAGTGACGGTTCCACTCCTCCACCTGGAGCCCTTGGTTTTTGTTTTTTTTTGTTTTTTAAACAATCCTTCGAAAATGTCCAAGGCAAACATAATCATAGTGAGCGATCGCCCGAATGGTGAAAACATTTTCTGGGTGATTCTTATCAATAAATTCCAAAACTTGATGCAAACAGGTACGACGGCGAGGCATCTTTCCCCCCCCCCCCCAAAAAAAAACTTACTGTGCAACGTAGCCTTCATCAATCACCAATTGTTTGAATTTTTGCACAACTTCGTCGGCTGTTAGTTAATACATTTACGTAAAACTAAACACCTCATGGCCCGAGGGGCGAATGACAAGGACGCTACATAGACACATAATATGTGTCCATAGATATGTAATAGATATAATAGATATGTGTCACATATCTATTATGTATCTATGGACACATACTAGAGGTCCCTCTTAGCCAATGGGATGCCAGGAAGATGCCAGTAATAGCCAATGGCAGAGCAGCTGTAAGTATGTTGCGTTCATGAAACTCTGGGAGCTGCGAGTAGCGGCTCATACTGTATTTTTACCTTTCGTATCCTGAAACTTGTTTCGTAACAAGAGGCAATATTTTCTGTTGAGGAGTTTGAAGGGACGTTCGTAAGTAGAGGTACCACTGTATTAGTGTAACAGTCAGTGTTGCCGGTAACGCGTTACTTAGTAACGCGTTACTCAAAAAAGTTGCTTTCTAAAGTAACTAATAGTCTAACGCGTTACTTTATTCTACAAAGTAGTCTGATTAAAGTTACTGTCCAGAGAATCAATGCGTTACTCCACATTTTCATGAAGAAGGCAAACTATCTCACTGTTGTAACAGTCACAAACAACTACTGCTAACTACGAAGATGAGGCAGAAGTCATTGATCACCACACTGAATTCAGCCACGGTCTGGTCATGAATGGTTTGCACATTCAAAACAAAAGTGATGATACTTTTACTACTAGTTTTATTAACCAACAGGCACACAACACAACAAAAAAAGTGTGCATTATGGACCATAAAAGTGGTAAAAAAAAATTATTGATTTCCATCCTCAACTGGTCCGTGAAGCATTATGGGATGAGGTCGTCTCCGCCCTCTCGCCAGGGGGAGTGACGTCAGACAAGTTACGTTTTCAGTAGGGGTGGAACAAAAAAACGATTCGACCGAACCATCGTTCGTCAAGGGGAGCTAAACGACCGTATCGGTTGCGAGTGAGGCTTTATGGTTTTCATAACAATAGCAAGAGTTCTGCGCCGTGCTCTACTTGTTTTGTTTACATTTCAGTAGCATCACCATTCAAGCTACTTCCGTGTTTCCGTGCTCGCGACACGGCGCGCGCGCGCGCAACGAGTGACAACATACAAATGGAGACAGTTAGCAGAAGCCGGTGCCGTACATCTCGGTATTTCCCATGGCTATCGAGTCCTCTCGGTGCACTTGTATGTCCCGGGCCGGCGTTGGTACTGCGCGCGAGCCAAAAAGAATAACTCCCGTGACAATCTAATGCATGGATTCAAACGACACAGGTATGTCCCACAGCCAACACACCAGCTATGCTAAAAGCACACTGCAAGTATCTCATTTCTCAGTTTGTGGCTCCCTGTCAATGTCTACAACTAGCATGAGCAGCAGATAGGAGAACTGAGACGTGCCCGCGATTATGACAGCCCAAAAAACAAAATATAAACAGTAGTGATTCTGTGGTCATCATCGTGTCTCAGATTAAAAAAACAAAAAAAGATGTCATACATTAACCAAAAATGAAAGTGATGACAAAAGAAAAAACAATTGTTAAATACAAAAATTGTTGATTAAAAAGGGAAATGAACTTTTGGAAATATTTTTGCATATATTAAGTGGTTAAAATGTGTTTGATAGATTTATTGTTCCATAAGGTGGCTTCATATTTCTTTTGGCTGGACGGTAGGTTTATTTCACGTCTTAAATTTATGTTTCTGAAATACTTCACAATGTGCAAATATTCTGTTTAATTGTGTTGGTGTCTGTCTAAAGGTTAAATATTTATATTTAACATTAAATTATCAACCTTTTGTTTTCCTGATCCTTATTTTGAAGAGAAAAAACAAACAAACCAAAAAACAATTATAACTGTCAATAACTACTAATAAATATTTAAACTGATACATGTGTACACACTGGAATAGCGGAACAAACAAACAATAGAGGAATTTAGGGAATTTTCATTTTCAACCTGGATAGATTTTTATTTTTTGTTTTATAAAAAGTATTTACGTTACAAGAAGTCAAGAGAGACTGCCTATTTTGTTTTTCATTAAAAAAAACCTTTATTTTCATGTTAAAAATGCACTTTCAATAAAGTATTTGGAACTCCGTTTCTACTGCATTATTTTTATGTTGAGATGGTGTTTTCGGCAGCTGCTGAAAGTAACTAAAAAAGTAACTTTTAATCTAACTTAGTTACTTTTAAAATCAAGTAATCAGTAACGCAATTTAGTTACTTTTAAAACCAAGTAATCAGTAAAGTAACTAAGTTACTTTTTCAAGGTAACTGTGGCAACACTGGTAATAGTGTTAGGAAAGTTTGCATTAAAGATATTTTGCAAACTATTGTCCAGGTTAAACCGTTGCGCTTTGACATCCACATACTTACATATACACATACATTCTATGTTCAGAAGTTGGATCCCAAAAGCGCAGACACAAATAAGAGTTTAACACTTTATTCGCATAACATCAAAAGGCGTGGAACTAACGACCTCACCAGCAACAATGAGAAGGCATCGAGGAAAATAGGTGCAGGTGGCCATTCTGGACAGAGGAATAATCCGACAAAACACACACATTTCTCATCCATCCACCCATCCCTCCATTTTCTTGACCGCTTATTCCTCACAAGGATCGCGGGGGGTGCTGGCGCCTATCTCAGCTGGCTCTGGGCAGTAGGCGGGGGACCGGAGAAGACCCACGCGGTCACGGGGAGAACATGCAAACTCCACCCAGGAAGGCCGGAGCCTGGACTCGAACCGGAGTCCTCAGAACTGGGAGGCGGACGTGCTAACCACTCTTCCACCGTGCACACATTTCTCAGTTAGGCTTATATAGACAGTGAATCGATCAGATTGGCTGTGGCTAGACGTGTGTAACCCTGATAGGTCGCTGAAACAGGACTGACATGGATTTATCTGATTCGCTGCTGACTAACACATGGGTAAAATTGATTGGCTTCTGACCATATAAAGAGATTAAAGATTCTTGACATCACATAGTTACATGCCGATTCCATCAGTTCAAATAAAGTCAAATAAAACCAAACATCAGACATTTGCCACAAACAAAACACAGTCATGACACATATAACTTACTGATGGCTTCTGGGGACAAATATGCACTACACTTGAGTTCCTAATAATGGGAATAATCGTTGGCAAATTCAGAGAGCTTATCACTTGCATCAGGACATTTAACTATTGTCATGATCAGAAACCCAGGAGAATTTACTGTCATGGTTAACTTCATTGTTATTTGGCCGTTTAATTTTAATTACATTTTATTACTGGTTTCTTATCTGTCTTTTTCACCTATCAAAGGACCATGCACTAATTTTGCGCGTAGTCTCAGCAGGATCCAGACCCAACTATGGTGGATATGGAAGAGGAATCATTTAAAAGCATAACATTTTGCCACTTTTGTCCATTCTTACAATTGTTTTGAGTCAAAGTAAGACTGTTAAACTTAGGATCTTTTTCTTTCAAAAGAGGAGTTGGATTTGTATGACGCACCTCCAGAAAAAAATAAATAAAATGTTGCCAAGAGGAGAGCTGGTAAGCTCTTACTAAATATACAATAGGCTCCAGCACGCCTGCGACCCTCAGGGGGATAAGCGGTTCGTATAACAGATGGGTGAATCTGGAGTCTTTAAAGATTTGTTGTAAATAAATCGTTTTGTAAATTTACTTACCGTATTTTTCGGATTATGTCGCAGTTTTTTTCATAGTTTGGCCGTCGGAGCGACTTATACTCTGGTGCGACTTGTGTGTGAAATTAACACATCATTATATCATTTCACGTTAGCGGCACATCGTCTACCTCCCGAGTTGGGGGAGTTGTTTAAAAGTGACACCGAGAATGAAGATTTCATTGGATTTAGTAATTTGGAGTGAAACTGATTTGGTAAACTTGTTAGCATGTTCTTTATGCTAGAGTTATATGAATAACTTGTCGTGATGGGAACATAATTCACCCACGGAACGTTGGGACGAAGGGAGAGTTCCGGGTGGGAAGGTTTTGTTATGTGGAAAAGGGGAGTTGGCCTGTTAGCTTCTACCTGATTGGGGAGTTGCTGTTAAGACCTCAGAAGCTGATGTCAATAAAACGCCAGCCTTTGGCTACGTGCTTCAACACTCCACCTCCGACTCCCGTCACTACTCGCTACAAACTCTTAATATGTTACGTCGTTACTGACATTACCAGGCATGTCAGTCATGTAACGTTAGTATCCCGTACACTTATTCAGCCTGTTGTCCTCTCTTTTAATTTCATTTTAAATTGCCTTCAAGATGACATGTATGTTTTTGGTGTTGGATTTTACCAAATAAATTTCCCCCCAAAATGCGACTTTTACTCCAGTGTGATTTATATATGTTTTTTCCTTCTTAATTATGCATTTTTTGGCTGGTTCGATTTATAATCCGAAGCGACGTATAATCCGAAAAATACGGTACTTTTTGTTTTTGCTATCCACTGATACTTAACAAGTCGTAACTGCGCGCGGGGTCTCTCAACAGGACTCAGACCCAGTTAGTACGGATGTGGAGGTACAATCATCTGAAAGTGTCAATTTTTTTCCACACGCACATTCTGAAAATTGTTTTGAATCAAAGTAAAACTTTGCTGTAGGTTTTTGTCTTTAAAAGGAGGAGTTGTTGTAGCGCACCTCCAGAAAACATGGACATGGTCACCAACACTGGAGCAGTTAAGCTATTACTCTGCGTGATGTACCCAGATATACAGTTAGTGTTAAATTTTTCACCTCATTCTCATCAGAGTAGTGGTTGAGCTACACACTCACATTCATTCACGATTACACCTAGGAAAAGCATTTATTCAAAATACTATACTACTGTTTTCCTATTATTTTTGAGGGAACCGGTCTCAATGGCAGTGACCATGACTTCTCTCTAGAAGACGATGCCTTTTTAAGGATAAAAGTGCCTTCTGGTCCAACGTATTTTTTTTGTGGATCAAAAGGACAAGGCCTTGCTACAGAAACTTAGAAAACCCACAGGATTCAAGGGACTTGACTGGACAAGCATTATTTCAAAAGGAATCAGATCCATCGATCCATATTGTTCAATTGCTTTCAAAAGAGACAGAACAAAGACACTTGGCTCACGAAGACCAGGCCCAGAATTTTGGTGTCTGGGTTACTGTGGATCTGAAACTATCCTGTTGAAGTCACAGTCAACAAAAGGTATCACCACAGACTGGAATGTCAATGTACAATTCAAAAGTGAGATGAGCATTCACAATCATATTGAACTGAAATCAAGACCTGTGAGAGGAAGAGACAGGGATTCTGTGTGACAAAAAAAAAAAAAAAAAAAAAAAAGCCAAGATCTCTGTACCTACAAGGCCTTTTTAAGTTGGACATCACTGTCATGCAATCAGGCTGCAGAGATGAGGCAATTGCACTTCCTGTATTGAAAACCATTTCATGGGAAAAGAGAGCGGAAAAAAAGTCGCCTCCACAACAATGAGATCTTAAGTCTACATTTCATGGTGGACAGAAAGGCACATAAGCCATTCGATGTTCACTAAAAAGTATTTTTAAGCCCCAAAGGTGTACTATTGTGGTCAGTGAAGAACATTGACATTTATTGAGAGGACTCGAGAAGACATCCAATATTTGGACGCAACGGGTAGCATCATTAAGAGGGAAAAAGGCTCACCACCTTCTGCGTATATGACCTAGTTGAGAGAAATCCATAAAAAAATAAAATAAATCCTCGCCAATGGCCTGTTGCCATTATTTGACCTGTGACCACACCACTGCCTCCATCAAGTATTTTCTTGATGCGTTTCCGACAACAGATGTTGCAGCTGGATGTATGGGCAGAGAAAGATGCTGTTGCCAATAATGCTCCTTTGTGATGGTTCCTTTGTGCTAATTAGATGGTGGGCCGGGGGCAGATTTTGTGCATTTAAACAAGGGTTCACCAATTCCGGTCCTTGAGGTCCGGAGTCCTGCAGCTTTTCCTTGTTTAGCCCTAGCTCTAGCAATAGTGTCACTGTAGTAAAGTGACGCCATGCCACACGCACGTGTGGAAAAATGAAGTATCACTGTGCCACCGTCCAACTCCAAATTTAATAAAAAAGCTATAAAAATCGGGAGACAACGTCCGATTCCGATCGAGTCAGCAACCACGTGATCGGGCCCGATTTCCGATCACATGATCAAATCACGACATCCCCAATAAAGACTGGATGTATACACATGAAATCCATCTCAATCAGCAACGGTGGTGGTGGTGGTGTCTGGCGCAAATGCTACGAAAATACCAATACAAAGAAAATTCCTCCCCTGCGTACCGTTAGACCACATTTTGCTCTATACTTGTGCTGGGAACGAAAATAAGAATCCATAGTCTCGGTCGGGGCTGAGTGTATTGATGGATGGTTGGATAAATGGGCAAAGAGAGAACTATGGAGAAAGGGAAGCAATTGTGAACAGTTGTTGAACAGAAGCAGAGGCATGTTTTAATAATCAAATCAACCACTCAACATTAATAGCCTGGTCTTTAAGTCACACCATGACACTTCTTGATAATTCTGTCATGTCACAATAGAATTTGTGCCAAGATCCCTGCTTCCCGAGGGCTCTTTAATGCAGAATCTATTCTCGTGGGTCACTTCCTCTTGAGCCTGTGCCATAAGCATCTCCCTGTGGCAATCAACAGAAGACAGCCAGTAACTGTTTGTCCCTTTTGCCCAATACTATCTTCAGTGTAATCAATTCTTTTTCGGTTGATACCAGGGTTGGATTTACATGGGAGCCAATGGGAGCTTTTTTTTTTTTCCTGCAGTAATTATAGAATAATTAGTACATTTATATCCCCTATCCTACCCCCACAAAACTATGTATCCCCCAAACAGCACAAACCTGTAATTAACCCCCGCTCTGCAAAAGTTCCCATATGGATAGTATCAAACCCATCTTGTTTTTACCATGTACATTCCTTCTTTTTTCTATTTACTGGGACAAATCTTTGCTCCCGCTGAACTGACAGTAATGGTTGTCGTTAAAAAACATGTCCTTTTGCCAAATTAACTGGCATCTGGGAGATTTTTAAAATGACGCCTCATCCACCTAAGTTTTGCCACTTTTATTCCGCACTGCGCAACTTAACTACTAAAAAAATTAGCAGAGTCATGTAAATATACCCTGGTGTATATATATGAAGATGTATTGGCTTTTAACATCATAAACCTCAGGAGGAATTAATCCCAATTGTCAGTCTCTTCAGCACTCTTGCCATCATGGCCCTGAGGCTCCTTGTGTGCCATGTTTCACTCTTTGATCCCTTGTTTTAAGTCTTTCCTCCTTTTCTTCCTCTGTTTCAGAGTCCCCAGATGTGATGCATGAAATCAGGTAATTCAGCAACACAAAGGCCTTTGAAATGTAAATTGTGAGTGTATGTTGTGCCTGTAACTGAGCTGGTGAGAGAGTATTTGAAGCTTTGAATAGGAAGTCACTGAATGATTGAAGGAACTCAAAATGTCTGTTACTGTTATTACTTGAGAGCTTATTTTTTATTTATGTATTTATTTATTTTTTTATTTCAATGTGTGTGTGTGTGTATATATATATATATATATATATATATATATGTGTGTGTATGTCCATCCATCCATTTTCTTGACCGCTTATTCCTCACAAGGGTCGCGGGGGGTGCTGGCGCCTATCTCAGCTGGCTCTGGGCAGTAGGCGGGGGACACCCTGGACCGGTTGCCAGCCAATCGCAGGGCACACAGAGACGAACAACCATCCACACTCACAAGCACACCTAGGGTCAATTCGGAGCGCCCAATCAACCTACCATGCATGTCTTAGGCCGGAGCCTGGACTCGAACCGGAGTCCTCAGAACTGGGAGGCGGATGTGCTAACCACTCGACACCGGCCTATCCGCCTGCCTATATATATATATATATATATATATATATATATATATATATATATATATATATATATATATATATATATATATATATATATATATATATATATTAGGGGTGTGAATTGCCTAGTACCTGACGATTCGATTCGTATCACGATTCACAGGTCACGATTCGATTCGATACCGATTAATCCCGATACGAATTTATAAATCGATTGTTGCGATTTTTTTTCATTCAAATTTAGAAAATACTAATCAGTAAGCTTGTAGAGTGTAAGATTTATATGAAAATGTATTGTTTATTTATCTGAAATTTCAGTCTTATAGAGGTTGTAATCTGTTTCATGTTTGAACAGCATTAAAATAAAATATTAAGGCTTAATGTTCCGTTCATATAACATTCTTCCATGCTCAAGGTGTGAATCCTAAAAAAAAAACAAAAAAAAAAACAAAACCATTCTGCCGATTATTGAATCGATTCGAGAATCGCGCGATGTAGTATCGCGATATATCGGCGAATCGATTTTTTTAACACCCCTATATATATATATATATATATATATATATATATATATATATATATATATATATATATATATATATATATATATATATATATATATGTGTATCAATTCACTACAAGGGACATCCTCACCAGGTACTTATTAAGTAACGTGTATCATATCACTTTTTGAAGAACCTCATAAACCATAACAATACGAGAAATTAGACAACACCACAACGGCCAATAACACGTCACAAGTTCAGTCTCCTCTTCTACTATCATGTCCAACAGCAGTGGCGTATTGTCATTTGATAAATGATGATGCTTATAGAGTCTTTCCAATAAGAGTCTTATATTTGTTGACAGGTGAATGGGCTCGAACTTCTAATAAAAAGTAAACTAAAAATAAGAATTTTTATCCATTGTGTGGATCATTCGACTTAAATTTCAGGTTAATTTGCGCGTTGTCTCAAATGTTGCAAAAACATTGCAAAAATATCACAAAATGACAGAGGACAACCTCATATTTGGCGAATTCAACATTCGCAACATTCGGCAAAGTTCGCAGCTCAGTGGGATACGGCCTTAAGTGTTTCTAAGTACCTGGGTATTGTGATCAGTAGGGATGTCATGATACCAGAAATTTACCCCGGGTTTTCACCGGATGCGGTTGCGGTGCGGTTGCGGTGCGGTGCGTCTTGACTGCGTGCTCCGGACGGGTCAATTTTTTGTCAATCCACACCGGCTCCGCACAGCTGCGGTCCGGCAGCTCCGTCGCCGCCCACTTCCCAACGTGTCTCGCGGGACCGCGCGCGCGCGATCATGTGGCATTTCACAACGACAAACATACAAAAAGTCTGTTCTCAACAGAGAAGCAGAAAGAGAGGTGGACTTCTTTTGATTTAACCTTTTCTTCTTCTTCTGCTATGAGATTCCATGCAGCATCCTTTTTTTGGTTGTCCTTATATAAAGGATGTGCCGTGTCATATATTATTTTGTGGTTTTCCACCTCCAATATAAACCTCTCCTCGTCCATGTTCGCTGGTGTCTAAACCGTGAATGAGCACATGGCCCGGCGACGCCCACGTCACGTTTTGCTGAAAAGCTTGCGAAATAGGAGCTGGCGAGTGTTTTATTCTGAAAGGTAACCGGAAATTTATTTTGAAACTGCGTCGGTCTTCCTGTCCCGCTCGATGTGTTTTGTGCTGGCTTGCCATTTGCCGGAGGCCTACCGCTGCGGCGTCCGGCAAAAATAGAAAATAGCTCTATCCTTGCGGAAGGCCTGCGGCACGCCGCAGCTGAGACGCAGTCGACACGCAACGCACCCGCAAGCGGTGTAAACTGCACCATTGGAATGAATGGAATCTAATTGCTTGCGTCGCCGGACCGCACCGCAACCGCACCGCAACCGCATCCGGTGAAAACCCGGGGTTAGTAGTCGATGCCATTGAAATTCCACTGTAAAACTAGAAAATAAACAATAAATCCCCTGTACTTCAACATACACTCCTTTATTAGAAGTGAACAAGCGACAGTGTGCTTAAACAGACCAATTGGGATGTAGCTTTAAAGTATTAAAATAAAATGCTGTGTATTTCCAAAGTACTTCCATATGGGACTTTTGGCGTTTTTCTTCTCAACTAATTGAGGGGCAGCTGCCGCTGCAGTTGAAGACGACGCAGATGTGCGGGCTGCTTCCATGTTGCACGCATTGACTGTTGTTCTCCTTCCTTATTATTGTCGCAGCGGCAGGGTAGTCATGTGACGTTATTAAACGTTGCGTGGGTTGCCAGATAACTGCTCATTTACACCCCCAAAACAACACAAAAGACGCGGCCAGATATGTCGCCTCGGTACCAACGGTACTTCGGGTATTGTAGAATAGGCAGTACCGTCACATTTTCAGAATCGTGGCATCGACTTGGTACCGAAGTATCGGTCCTTGGGACAACCCTAGTGATTGGTATTGGTGGCACAATTTCGATTTTATATCGAAATCCATTGAAATTACGTCACAATCTCGAGCCTTGAAATCAAAGGGAGAATTGGCGATCACCACGCCGCGTCTCTCCTACTTCACCTACTGTGTAGATACGATGGGTGTCAAAATTGTCACGTTTTTATCTCGTTAACTAAAAGTGTCTTTAACGGCACTATATTTTTTAACGCTCGATTAACGACCGCTTCTCCTTATTTGCAAAGCCTCTAAGAGAATTCCAGTCTCGAAGCAAGAGAAACGTCCACGTCAAAATTACCCAATAGAAATGCACTGTACTGGACTGGAGCTACAATACACAATTTTAATTAACTCTTTGACCGTCATAAACGTTTAAAAACGTTCAGTATAATCCTAGGATTGGCCGCCATAGACGTTAATTGACGTCTACTAGGGGTGTCACGATTCGCCAACTCCACGATTCGATTTAAATTTCGATTTTGGGGTCACGATTCGATTTTTTTTTCGATTTTTTTTTTTTTTTTTTTTCCTCCGCTCCCCCACTTTATAACACAGAGGCATATGCTTCTGTAGGCTAAGGCTAGTCTATGATCATTGGTTCTATTCATTGTACAGTAAATCTTATTTCAAAAGATCGGCTACATATAGGTGATGCAATTTCCATATTATTTTTGTGTAAATTTATGTAATATATGATAATTGACATTAGGCAGGAATGATCAAATTCAAAGAATTTATTTACAATATAAAGTTAACCGTCTTGTTCTTACTGAAGTGTAAAATAAAAAATAAAAAAACAAAAACAAAAAGTCACAGTGGGTGCCTGCCATCTATTGACTGTTTTTGGTTACAACAGTGTGCTGTGCGTTCCTCTTAAAATAATGTGCAATGTGCAACAACAACAAAAAATATATTGTATCCAAAGTCATGGAACAAATACAGCCTGAACAAACTATATCCCAACATTTACAGTTGCTGGGCATACTGTAGCGTGGTTCAAGTACACTAATTAAATGTTTGAATCCAGCGTTTTCCAAGGCTGCAGGTCTGCTGCTATAAATAGACCTATGGATCTGGCGTTTCGCGCGAGCTGAAGTGTGTGGAAGTTTCACTGTAAATGAGGATGAAATAGTTGGTTGGACCGTTGTTTTCCCACTTCTAGTTGAATTTGATAAATCTAAATCTTTGTGATGCCTGCGTAAATGTCCCGTCATGTTTGTCGTGTTTCCCGTTGTTACGGCTGGCGGCTCGGGCCATTCAGTTTGAATGCGCCAGCGCGACACTCTGATTGGAGGACTGTGCCAGCGCGACACTCCGATTGGACGACTGTGCCAGCGCGACACTCCGATTGGACGACTGTGCCAGCGCGACACTCCGATTGGACGACTGTGCCAGCGCGACGCTATTGTGTATCCGTGTATTATACCCCTATTAGTTATTGTTTCTCCTCCGTTCTGTCAGTTCTGTCAAATGCGGTTATTATTTGTTCACCTTCCACTTTCACTCCCTTGTCAAACCCCTGCCTGAAATTTCAATTAAAACTACTCAGATGTTAAAGTCGACCCGTGTTTATCTACTCTATATTTTCTGTTATTGTGTTACTTCCCTTCCCCTTGACGAGCCGGGCGTAACACCGTGGCCGAGTACAGTACGCGCACATAGCATATCTTGCAACTGTGGTCTTTTTATCGACAACGTGAACGTTGTCGACATAACTCACCGGGAACGCAAAATGTTTCCAAACTGGTGACGAGAGAAGCGGGAGCGGCTTGAAGCACCATTGCTGTGTCTGTCCGCGCTTGCCATCATGACTGCAGGAGAAGTCAGCTAACAAGTGCCGTTAGCTAGTAGCTGAATGGCTGCGTCTCATTTGCTTTCCTGGGAGGTGGCGGTGGCGGCGGTGGCGGCGGGCGCGGGGGGGGGCATCGAATCGTGTGTCCTCTCTTCTATTTCGATGCTCGAAATCGTGACGTAATTTCGATCGATTTCGATAAAAAATCGAAATCGTGACACCCTTAACGTCTACTATGTTTTTTTATGGAAACGGGTGGAGGAAAGCCTTGGGCAGCTGTGCTCCAAGTACTGTATCAAGCCGATCGGGTTACTATATGAGTATTCCTGGCCACTAGATGGCTGTGATGAGTCTTTTGGACAAGATCGGGTAGGAGACAACAGTAGAAGAAGAGAGGCTGCGCTAGAGTGTTGAGGGGGAGAGAATGGCTAACTTGGCTAAGGGAGTCAAAAAGGCTACAGATGGCAATCAGCTCACGCTTGATCCTTATTTTCAAAGCTCAAAAGCATCGACCAGTGCTTAAGAGCACAGTGATGACGGGGTTAAGTCATAGTTGAAGCGGTGACGCGGCCACGTCCTAAGGCCCCACCGGCTAGCGATGCTAATAATGTCCTAAGGCCCCACCGGCTTGCAATGCTAACACCGGAGAAAAGTGGTTCACAACCGAGCACGTCTGCACAGATGACGTTTCATCGGACGATGACGACTACTATGGGTCCGATGCAAGACAGTCTTGGACAGTCTTCCAAAGAACGTGAAGGTAAGCGCTAACATGCTAAGAGATTGCTAGTAAGATTACTTTACTAACTTTTTTCGGTCGATCTGCTAGCAGCGTGTGTAAATGTGCTGATATACACTAAAACATCTATTACCTATACAAACGTGAATGTATATTTTATAGATCGTGCTCACAGCAACGTCCGACCGCTGGTTCTACGACAAAGAAAGGTAAAAAAAAAAAAAACGTTTTCAATACACCGCAACAATAAAAGGAAAGTCTTTCGATAGTATTGTAATTGTATATGTTTCTTTCAGCTCCTCTTCATAGGGCCCAAAGTGACCCTTCTCACAGTGAGCAGAACAAAGGTAAAAAGAAAAAAAAAATGATTCTCCACAGCACTAATAAAATATTTGATGGTAAACGTCTTCTATAATTTACAGAATGTGCATCAACCAATACATCCAAGAAAAAAAGGTCAACATGCACACACACACACACATTGCATCACAGTGCTCTAAAATAATATGATATTGAAATGTATATTTGCAGATCCCAAAGATTCTGGCTGGCTTGAAGTTGATGAATTCGGCTGGCAGCCAACCATCTTCCCCTTTGCTGCAAAACCAGGACCAAGGGATGCTGCAGCAGAGCTGAATTCCCACCTGCCAGTTGACATCCTGGAGCTCTTCATCACGGATGAACTTCTCCAGCACAATGTTCATCATACCAACCTCTACGCAAATCAGTCCATGCAGAAGCAGACTGACAAAAACTGTTGCGCACGTGTAAATAGTTTGCAAAGAGTTTTCCAAATTGTTTGTTTGGATTGCTACTGTTGCATGTAAATAAACTGTTATTTTGCAATCAAAAAACACTTTTTTTATTGTTGGGGTAGTGTTTTATAGAAGTTTAGGTGTTTGTAGAATCACTCATGCAAAAAAAAAGTGCCAAATTCACGAGAGTGCATGAAATAACATCGTTTCACAAAAAGCTTGATTTCTCCGTATTTTGGAAGAAAATAGAGGATTTGGGTGAAACGAAGCTGTTTTCTATTGTTGATTACTGAAGATCTGAATAAGGTAGAAACAAACTTTTTTTTTAGATGAAAGATGAGACTTCAATCTTTCATTTGGTAGTATCCGCGTTTCCATAGTCCTTAACAAAACATTTTCTGTGGAGCTTGAAAGATCGGTAAAATTCTGTAAATCAGCTGGCAGTATGGGGTTACCTTTTCCGAAAATGGCTGGCAGTCATCGCCCATCCTCTTGGGGGGGGGGGCGTGCCACCTACACCCGCCGGGTTGGGTGAGGCCCCGCTGGTCGCTCCTCTTACTCACTTCACTAGTTTTGCACTATACACTTTGTAAATATACACATAGGGCACACAACACATTTCTTGGTGGGGTGGGGAAGGGTGGAAACACCGTCTTCACCCTTCAACTCCCCTCCAATTTTAATGCACAAAAAAAAAAAAAGAGTTATGGGGCAGAATGTTCGAGTGGAGGAGCCGTTTGTACGGTGTAGCACTTCCACCAGTTTCCTGCTTTGACAGAACACACTCGGCACTCGGTCTCACCGGTGTTAGCGATTAGCACAGCAGCATAGCTGCTACATGGGTATCCTCTCTCAACCCCATGTGAGAGCCAAGGGAATCCGTTTTGTCACTTGAAGTGACTCTAAGCCACTTGATCTTTTGATGTGAGATGTATATTATTCAGAAACTCCAAGAAAGTCTAACATGTCTTCTCTTCTCTTTCCATCTGATGAAAGTGAAAGTACGATCATGTGTTCGCTTGAGAGCTGCATCACGGCGCATCCTGGAACTTAACAAAATAAATGCGTCCGACGTTGTGAAAAGGAGTCACTATAACACAATTTAGCAGTAATAAATTAAATTATACTGCATATATTTGTGGGGACTGGCTTCAAACTGTATTTGACAATTTTAAAATGTGCAGAAGATCGCAAGTTACTTCTTGTTTAAAATTAAGTAGCTCTTAATATGAAAAGTACACATCGATCGTTTCTGGTTCACAAGCAGTAAAGAAATGTCATTTTACAATGCGCATCCTATTGAACTTAACAAAATTAAAGCATTCAGCGTTCTGCAAAGGAATACACTAACACAATTTCGCAGTAATACATTAAATAACAATGCATATATTTCTGGGGACTAGGTTGTATTTTACAGTTTTAAAAATGTGCATAATTTCACAAGTTACTTAATGCTAAAAATTAAGCAGCTCTTAATATGAAAAGAAAAATGCACTGAGCTGTCACCATTGTCTCACAAATGCAATTATGCCATGATGTAGTGAAAGAAAAATGATCAACACAAATCAGTCACACTTGTTTTTTGTTTTTTACTGTACAGTACATATTTTAAATTTTATCTTTTTATTCAATTGTTATGAAATTACTGTATCAATTACGACAAATCCCCCCCCCCCAAAAAACATTTAAATTAGGGGGAAAAAAAATGCACATTTTATTGAAAATTTAGATTGAGGTGTAAAAAGTGCGATTAATGTGCGATTAATCGTCAGTTAATTATTGAAGTCGAGATGAATTACGATTACAATTTTTAATCGACTGACACCTATAGTAGATACACATCATGATCAGGGCTTTGTGCAAATAGCTAACATCAAACGTAGCCGATGGCAGTAGTTAGCAAACCTGCAGTTTATCAAGCACGGATAAAGGAGACGCGGCACCGTAGCTTGAAGCGGGTCCCGCTTCTCTTAAATCATGAGTGTGGAAACATTTTCTATTTGTGATATAAAGTGCAAATATAAATATAGACATATATAAAACTAAAACAAGTAAAAGTGTGCTTTCTATATATTGTGCCTGATTAGTTTTATATGAGAAACGGTCCCCCTGTAAATATCGTAAAGAACTTATCATGGCTGCTGGTTGAGGAATGTTCTGAAATTCTCTCACTCACATGCAAGACTGATGATTAGCTGGGAAGTTTCCATTATTGAAGGTGACCTTTATACATCCAAAGGTTAGGACCATTAAGTTGAGGGTGCCTGGACAGGTAGGGTTTGCCAGAAGGGGAAGCCACAGAGTGATTGCCAATAACAGCTGAGAATGTATTCCCATTTTATGGCATTTTCTCGAGCTACATTATAGGAAAAGATTAAGCAGCAAAAGAACGGCAGCGCTAGTAAGGGTGATGTATGAAGCGACCCCTTAAGTGAAGATGAAGGTAGGCTGGGGGAACAAAATCTGCCAGCCCCATAATCTGTATGCTGAAAATGAGGGAGAAAGAAATGGGAAGAGGCGAATGAAGACAACGAATATTACATTCCCTTCCTGCTAAGAGGCAAAGAGTGGAAGTCATCAGTGTGAGCCAGTGATCGTCGAGCAAGAGAGAGCCTGTTTCTCCCATCCGGACTTCTGGTGCAGCAGCTACTCACAGAGGAGCTGCAGGATTCTCACATACAGATAATCCTTTCATGAAATGACAGGGGGAGATAGAAAAGGTAGAAAAACAATGGATGAATCCAAGTGAAATACAAGTTGAACAAAAGCATGCGGAATGACAACGGAGGTGGGCTAAAGAAAACAACGTAAAAAATACTATTGCACAATTTTTTTTACAGGAGAAAGCGCACCAAAGACGGTTAGAGCAAGCAAACAAAACCAATTACAGGTTTGTCAGTTTGAATTCCTAATGACCTCACATCATCTGTCTCCTCCCATAAATTCTTCCCGGGTACAGTTAAGCTGCCCGGGTCGACTGCAATCCTACATAAACTGACAATCCCTGCCTGAAGGAACACATGACTGTTAAGATGAGTCTTTGTATTACTTCACGAGGATGATAAACTTCATGCTCGGAAACTTCATTTTAACACTACAGTTCATGAAAGAACAAAAGGAATATCCGTAAATAGAATTTTTATCTTTTAAAACAAAGGTGTCAAACATATAGCCCGCGGGCCGGATCAGGCCCGCAAAGGGGTTTAACCCGGCCCGAGAGATGATTTTGTAAAGTAAAAAAATAATTTGTAATGTCGGACCAATTAATCAGCAGTCCTCAGGTGAGCAATGCAACTTGTACGGAAAATTGTCCTGGATGTCATTATTTTACACGCAACATAAAGTTACGGTTTGTTCATTTATTTATTTATTTTTTAAATCATAGACTGACAAAATAATGTTAAATACGACACAAATTGGTAACACAATAGATATGACATGGATTAACATCCTTATAACATCATTTACTCATTTGCTCCCAAAAACGTATAAATACTTTCTATAATATTAAGTGTTCCAAAGACGTATTATGTTGTTTTTGTTTGTTTGTTTGTTTGTTTTATGATAGAGCATACAGAAGGCTTTGATGCAGCCTCTGAACTTAAGAGAACTGCTGAAGCAATAGTAGTTATTACAAAAACGGGCAGGTGGTGGCAACAGAGTATAAGAGATAAAACTTAGCTATATTCTAATGCTAATAGCTGCTAAACGGAAACGGATAGAAATATACTTTTTTTTTCTTAATGAAAGAAGAGACCCTAATATTTCTTTTGGTATGTTCCATGTTTTTATAACAATAGAACACAATATTCTGTGGGACTTACAAAAATCAGTCAATATCCAGTAAAACAGCCGGGAGCGAAGGGGGTTGCTTGAGTGAAAATGGCGGCGAGTGAATGCGTTAACTGCACCACACAATGCATTGTGGGAACAATATATATGCAAAACAGGTAGATTTAACACGTCCAGAACACATACAGGCAAAGTGTTGCCGCGTTACATTTGCATTCATGTTATTTTTTGGAACAGTATGATTACAGCTGAGCTCCGTAATTTAGGGCTGGCCCACAAATAGTGAAAATCTACGGATAATTGATGGAAAAAGTTATATACCATTATTTTACCGATCCGGCCCACTTGGTAATATATTTTCCTCCATGCGGCCCCTGAGCTAATATGAGTTCGACACCCCTGTTTTAAAACATTGTATTACCATATTCGCCAAAATGTCATTGTTACTCGTCTTGATTCAGAAAGCAAAATCCATGTGCCATAATGTGACTTTTTACTTACACATCGTGACGCCACACAAAATATACATGAGGTTTTTGATCATTTCATTTCTCATTGCCATTCAATATAAACTTGAAGATCTTGTGTGAGTGCCGCAGTATGTTCAGCAAGAGCACATTTCGGCCATCAGTTAGTTATTTAGATGTTACCTATTTGCACAGTTTAATTGGGTAGTCCGCTGTGTATGATGTCATTAAACTACTGACCTAGCAGTTTAGGTGAGTAACCAAAATGAGCCATAAAGTCATTAATCACATTCACCCATGTCTAAGGCAGATGACGACAGACACAGATTATAATGAGTTGAGATGTGGTCCATTCTCTCGCTCTCTCTTTTTTTTTAAGAGCAATATAAGATGGTCGCCAAGGGAGAGAAAAGGATAGCTGGTGCTTTTTGTTTCTCTTTTCTTGTTGTGGGATGCTGAAAGCATCCCACATATGTTGTTTCTAACCTTTATTGTGGGATGCTGAAAGCATCCCACATATGTTGTTTCTAACCATTATTATTATTATTATTATTATACTTATTGTGGGATGCTGAAAGCATCCCACATATGTTGTTTCTAACCTTTATTGTGGGATGCTGAAAGCATCCCACATATGTTGTTTCTAACCTTTATTATTATTATACTTATACTTAAACTTATTATTATAGCATTTTATTCTCAACACTTTTTGCAATCAAACTACTCCTACATTATACTTCCGATTTACACCGTTCAAATTTCAACTTGCTGACAAAATTCACACCTTTCGGGCTATTTATCGTTTGACTTCATATTACTTACAGTACTCGCATAATTTAATGTTAAAAATCTACTTTTCCCCATTCAGTTTTAATGGGACTGACACTGAATTTTTTCTAAGTCCCATTTTCCACGCCCACTTCCATACATACAACAGACCATCTTGACTTGCTTTCAGATATTGCTTCGTGGCGCAGTTGGGAGAGTGCATGTACAGTAAGCAGGAGGTCGCAGGTTCAAAGCCCACCGCCGACTGTACATTGCACATATGTCTGTGGCAATTACATAAACAGATATTAAGTATACCAACTGACTATCACACCAGGAAATGCGTTATACTGACATGATCAAACACATGTGTCCCAAATCAGCGCTGATGACTTTCAGCGTCAGGTGACACTTTGAACTACAAATACGCCAATTCGCCCTGCTGCTCACAGGTCCGGTGGCTCACTGGCTTAAGCGCTTGCATAGCAAAGACAGCCCTACGAATGGTTCGCTGGTTCAAACCTCGGATGGAGCAACTTTTGGACATGGACATACTTCTTCTTTTTTTTAGTTAAAACTAAAACTTTCTTCTTTTCATTTATAATTCAACCATAATTTCTCATTTGTAATTTACAACCAATTTATCTTTCTTTATTTAACATACATTTTATTGCATGTTCAGACACATTCGCTGCTTCCATTTCACAACACTTCAGTGATGCCACCAAGTCTTCTGTGGGTCAGTGGATAGATTGGCAGTGCAGTAGCTCATTGAACAGTAAACAGGAGGTGAGGGTTCAAATTCAATCTCAGACTGGTTGAATTTAAACTTCAGTCTTTTCATTTATAATTCATTCATAATTTCTCATATGTAATTTACAGCCAATGTATCTTTCTTTATTAATTTAACATACGTTTTATTTAATGCATTCTGGTTCAGCAAGACATCTCTCAATTACATTTCACACTTCAATGATAACAATAGCATTCTGCTATTAGCAGTCAGCTTAGCATTCAGCTATTTGCGTCGGCTTTCAGCATCCCACGCAATTTTATTCTCAACACTTTTTGCAATCAAACTACTCCTACATTATACTTCCGATTTACACCGTTCAAATTTCAACTTGCTGACAAAATTCACGCCTTTCGGGCTATTTATCGTTTGACTTCATATTACTTACAGTACTCGCATAATTTAATGTTAAAAATCTACTTTTCCCCATTCAGTTTTAATGGGACTGACACTGAATTTTTTCTAAGTCCCATTTTCCACGCCCACTTCCATACATACAACAGACCATCTTGACTTGCTTTCAGATATTGCTTCGTGGCGCAGTTGGGAGAGTGCATGTACAGTAAGCAGGAGGTCGCAGGTTCAAAGCCCACCGCCGACTGTACATTGCACATATGTCTGTGGCAATTACATAAACAGATATTAAGTATACCAACTGACTATCACACCAGGAAATGCGTTATACTGACATGATCAAACACATGTGTCCCAAATCAGCGCTGATGACTTTCAGCGTCAGGTGACACTTTGAATTACAAATACGCCAATTCGCTCTGCTGCTCACAGGTCCGGTGGCTCACTGGCTTAAGCGCATGCATAGCAAAGACAGCCCTACGAATGGTTCGCTGGTTCAAACCTCGGATGGAGCAACTTTTGGACATGGACATACTTCTTTTTTTTTTTTTAGTTAAAACTAAAACTTTCTTCTTTTCATTTATAATTCAACCATAATTTCTCATTTGTAATTTACAACCAATTTATCTTTCTTTATTTAACATACATTTTATTGCACGTTCAGACACATTCGCTGCTTCCATTTCACAACACTTCAGTGATGCCACCAAGTCTTCTGTGGGTCAGTGGATAGATTAGCAGTGCAGTAGCTCATTGAACAGTAAACAGGAGGTGAGGGTTCAAATTCAATCTCAGACTGGATGAATTTAAACTTCAGTCTTTTCATTTATAATTCATTCATAATTTCTCATATGTAATTTACAGCCAATGTATCTTTCTTTATTAATTTAACATACGTTTTATTTAATGCATTCTGGTTCAGCAAGACATCTCTCAATTACATTTCACACTTCAATGATAACAATAGCATTCTGCTATTAGCAGTCAGCTTAGCATTCAGCTATTTGCGTCGGCTTTCAGCATCCCACGCAATTTCTTCAGAAATTGCTTAGTCTAGTTATTATAGCATTTTATTCTCAACACTTTTTGCAATCAAACTACTCCTACATTATACTTCCGATTTACACCGTTCAAATTTCAACTTGCTGACAAAATTCACGCCTTTCGGGGTATTTATCATTTGACTTCATATTACTTACAGTACTCGCATAATTTAATGTTAAAGATCTACTTTTCCCCATTCAGTTTTAATGGAACTGACACTGAATTTTTTCTAAGTCCCATTTTCCACGCCCACTTCCATACATAGAACAGACCATTATGACCGTCTTTTTGATACTGCTCAGTGGCGCAGTTGGGAGAGTGCATGTACAGTAAGCATCAGGTGGCACGTTCAAAGCCACCGCCGACTGTACATTGCACATATGTCCGTGGCAATTACATAAACGGATATTAAGTTTACCAACTGACTATCATACCAGGAAATGCGTTATACTGGCATGGTTGAACACATGTGTTCCAAATCACTGCTAATGGCTCCGCATTAGATGACAGTTTCTAAGACAAATCCGCCAATTTGCTCTGATTTGCAGCGAGCCCTATTAGCTCACCGGGTAAGTAACTTGCCAGTGGTTGCATTTTTACACTCAAGCCCGGGTGCGAACCTCGGTAGGGAATTTATTTATTTTTTTTGTCACCCCCAATTTTCATTTCAGACATGGATATTTTCCAATTGTTTCACATAAAACAATGTACTAAACCTCAGTGCAATCACTTTATTACGCTCGTACTCCCTCGACACTGGCAAATGTCGAGCGCTCGCGACGAGAAGTGGCTCGATAAGTTGTGTCCACAGGATCCCAGTGAAAGAGATACAATGCTGCCATCTTCTGGCCAGAGTTAGTGGGTGTTTTCTTTTTTTCATCGTTTATGACTGAAATGTCATTTGCATGTTTACATTTTATCAGCAAAAAACAAAAAAACATATAAGATCATTATATTCAATGTGATCTAGCATGACTAAGTTTTTATCAACATTTTTTCCGGTTTCTAAGACACTTAAAATTGATTACTATAGGTTTGGAGCAACCCACAACATCCTTCCTGCGTGGGTGAGCCGCGAAACACTGAGGACACGAATTAGAAGTTCACATGGTCGATCCTGGTGGAAGTCAGGTTTTTTTTTGTTTATTTTTTTATATTTCAAATATAAATAACGGCAATTTATTCACAACAGCATTGCAATTGCTAGTACGTGCAGCGATGTAGGTTCTGGTACCATTGCTTGGCGCCAGGCAGCGAAACCGAGAGACCATTTGTTTGTATAAGTGCACTACTCATAAAAAAAAGAGAAAAGAAATCGCTGCGAGACCGTGTAATAAAATGTGGATACTAAATACAATACTACGTATTGTCATAGTTAATCTACATGTCCGTGAAAGCTAAATGGTTAAAGCAATGGATATATATTTATCTATATATCCCTACTAAAATTTCTAAAATCGTCATTCTTCAAGTTATTTTGAATAAATGTTACATGATATTTAACTTATTTCTGTATTAATCCATTTTGTCATTTTGTCAGCTTCGACTTCACAATGTGAACTCTTATAAGTTACCAGTTTTGCACACAGCACAGTCTCTGGTTGTGTGGTTGAGAGGTAAAACATTGGCTTTGTGAGTTAATGGTTACTGGTTTGACTCCCACTGGGAACTTTTTTTTTCCCCTAATAAAATTTCTGAAATTGTGATCAAGTTATTTTACATCAATTTGATTAAATGTTATTTGGCATTTAACTTATTTCTATATTAATACATATTGTCAGCTTTTTTTTTCTTTCTCAATTTCAGCAGTGGTGTTCCGTCCTAGTAAGCTATTAGGCGGCGCTTGCCCTACCTCTTCAAAATAAAATCATTGAAAATATTTCTGTCAGTGTCCTCTAAAATACAATACCGTGGTTCTACTGTTTTGGTCTTAAATTCCTGTATATTTTGTCCTGTTTTCCTCACAGGGAGCGGAGAAGTCAACATTTTGTTTTGCGCATACACAATATTCGGTTCGGATTTCACTTGGGAAATTCCCCCCAACTCTAATTTCAGAAATGGTCATTGTTCAATTGTTTTACTTGTTTAAGTGCATGTGTCTCCATTTAGCATTGGTACCGTTCAGCATCAAATGAGAATTTATAATATAAATATGCCATTAGCCATTAGCGAATTGCGGAGACATTTATGAGTGTTGGTTCAAGACTTTGATTGGGACATATGTTTTTTTTCCCCCCAGCTTTAATTTCAGAAATGGTTATTGTTCAATTATTGTACATCCACTTGGTTTTGTCATTTGATATTAAGTTATTTCTATATTAATCCATATTTTCAGCTTTCAATTCACAATAGGAATTCCTAAAAGTCTTTCACCATTAGTTTTTAGACTGCATTCGGGTTTGAATTGACTGATTTGATGAAATGTAGCCAGTCAAAGAAGCTCTCTGAAATGACGAGTCAGCCCCAGTAAATAAAATAAATATCCCGTTTTGTGAAAAGCGTTTGCCATGAACATTTCAAAATGTTAGAATCAGATGACACATACAGGAAGTTGCTTAGTAAAGCATCTGCCTAGTGTTCCCCAGTCCTTCTAACTTTTGGGTTCAAACCCAACTTGGAGCAATTTTTATTTTATTTTATCTATTTTTTCCTATTTCAGAATAGTCATAATACAACAAGTTAACATCCATTTCATTAAATATCATTTGACATGAACTTTTACTAATAAAATTTCTGAAATTGTGATCAAGTTATTTTACATCAATTTGATTAAATGTTATTTGGCATTTAACTTATTTCTATATTAATACATATTGTCAGCTTTTTTTTTCTTTCTCAATTTCAGCAGTGGTGTTCCGTCCTAGTAAGCTATTAGGCGGCGCTTGCCCTACCTCTTCAAAATAAAATCATTGAAAATATTTCTGTCAGTGTCCTCTAAAATACAATACCGTGGTTCTACTGTTTTGGTCTTAAATTCCTGTATATTTTGTCCTGTTTTCCTCACAGGGAGCGGAGAAGTCAACATTTTGTTTTGCGCATACACAATATTCGGTTCGGATTTCACTTGGGAAATTCCCCCCAACTCTAATTTCAGAAATGGTCATTGTTCAATTGTTTTACTTGTTTAAGTGCATGTGTCTCCATTTAGCATTGGTACCGTTCAGCATCAAATGAGAATTTATAATATAAATATGCCATTAGCCATTAGCGAATTGCGGAGACATTTATGAGTGTTGGTTCAAGACTTTGATTGGGACATATGTTTTTTTTTCCCCCAGCTTTAATTTCAGAAATGGTTATTGTTCAATTATTGTACATCCACTTGGTTTTGTCATTTGATATTAAGTTATTTCTATATTAATCCATATTTTCAGCTTTCAATTCACAATAGGAATTCCTAAAAGTCTTTCACCATTAGTTTTTAGACTGCATTCGGGTTTGAATTGACTGATTTGATGAAATGTAGCCAGTCAAAGAAGCTCTCTGAAATGACGAGTCAGCCCCAGTAAATAAAATAAATATCCCGTTTTGTGAAAAGCGTTTGCCATGAACATTTCAAAATGTTAGAATCAGATGACACATACAGGAAGTTGCTTAGTAAAGCATCTGCCTAGTGTTCCCCAGTCCTTCTAACTTTTGGGTTCAAACCCAACTTGGAGCAATTTTTATTTTATTTTATCTATTTTTTCCTATTTCAGAATAGTCATAATACAACAAGTTAACATCCATTTCATTAAATATCATTTGACATGAACTTTTTTTCAATATTAATCCATATTTTCATGGTTTCTTGTACACTCGATTATTCATATACAATTATGCATTGTCACAGCCACTTCTATATCCACAATAGTCGTCATTGTCCAATTATTTAAAGCAGCTCTATGTAATAATTTGACTTAAAATATCTTCACAATGTTTTTGTTTGAACATTTTTCTGAAACATTTTTTTTTATTAGTGATTCACATTCAAACATTCAAGTATTTTTAATACTTTGTCCTTCACTCCCAAACAAGTTTACACGTTTGTTTGTTTTTTCTTTTCTTTCATCAGAGCATACAAAATGCATTAAAGAGCTGGCTTCAAGCAATGTGAGGTACAGTATTAGGTTCCATGTTTCTAAAACGGCCAGCAGGTGGCAGCAGAAAGAGAACTCAGCCAAGGCCATGTTGCAAACCAGCTTTTTGCCATTGTTTTCACGAATAATGTGAATAATGATAAAACTTATCTTTATTCTGATGCTAATTGCTGCAAACCGGAAATACATACAAATATTTATTTTTTTTCTGATGAAAGAAGAAACTCTAATCTTTCTTTTGGTAGGCTCCATGTTTCTAAAACAGTCACCAGGTGGTAGCAGAAGTGGGTTACTTAGGGGAAAATGGCTGGGAGTGAATGAGTTAATGCAATTCAATTACATTTAAATATTAAGGATCAACTAATTTTGAATGGTTCCTGATAGAAATTCATAATTTTTGTTTTGAATTGAAATAAATTGAACACATAGCATTGAAAGGGTGTTTTCCAGATGTCTTTTTATTGTGGCTGGGGGTGGGGGGTGGGATAAAACAAAGGATAATCTTCACTTTCCTATGGTCTGTGAATGCATCATGAGTTGATCGCCACTGCCCATCTCATTGTTCCTCAGTTTGTCTGCAACTGCGCGGGTGAGTGTTTCTTCTAACAGAACTCCATATTCTATGGATGTTGTTTCACCTATGGAGGCTATATCATTTGAAACTTTTTAACGTTTACCTTTGTCAGATTCTGTTTGTGTGAAGGCCAAAAGTCACTTTTTTCACTTTAAAATTACAAATTAGCTGTAAACGTTTACAACTGGAATACCTTTGTGAAATTATAATGTGGGAGAGTGCATGTACAGTAAGCAGGAGGTCGCAGGTTCAAAGCCCACTGCCGACTGTACATTGCACATATGTCCGTGGCAATTACATAAACGGATATTAAGTATACCAACTGACTATCATACCAGGAAATGCGTTATACTGACATGTTCAAACACATGTGTCCCAAATCAGCGCTGGACTTTCAGCGTCAGGTGACACTTTGAATTACAAATACGCCAATTCGCTCTGCTGCTCACAGGTCTGGTGGCTCACGGGCTTAAGCGCTTGCACCAGGTGAATAGCAAAGACAGCCATACGAATGGTTCACTGGTTCAAACCTCGGATGGAGCAACTTTTTTTTTTTTTTTCTCAGTTTAGTCATAATACAACAAGTTCCTTCATTAGCATTCTGCTATTAGCAGTCAGCTTAGCATTCAGCTATTAGCATTCGGCTTTCAGCATCCCACGCAATTTCTTCAGAAATTGCTTAGTCTAGTTATTGTGGGATGCTGAAAGCATCCCACATATGTTGTTTCTAACCTTTATTATTATTATACTTAAACTTATTATTATAGCATTTTATTCTCAACACTTTTTGCAATCAAACTACTCCTACATTATACTTCCGATTTACACCGTTCAAATTTCAACTTGCTGACAAAATTCACGCCTTTCGGGCTATTTATCGTTTGACTTCATATTACTTACAGTACTCGCATAATTTAATGTTAAAGATCCACTTTTCCCCATTCAGTTTTAATGGGACTGACACTGAATTTTTTCTAAGTCCCATTTTCCACGCCCACTTCCATACATACAACAGACCATCTTGACTTGCTTTCAGATATTGCTTCGTGGCGCAGTTGGGAGAGTGCATGTACAGTAAGCAGGAGGTCGCAGGTTCAAAGCCCACCGCCGACTGTACATTGCATTGTCTGTGGCAATTACATAAACAGATATTAAGTATACCAACTGACTATCACACCAGGAAATGCGTTATACTGACATGATCAAACACATGTGTCCCAAATCAGCGCTGATGACTTTCAGCGTCAGGTGACACTTTGAACTACAAATACGCCAATTCGCTCTGCTGCTTACAGGTCCTGTGGCTCACTGGCTTAAGCGCTTGCGCCAGGTGAATAGCAAAGACAGCCAGATGAGAGGTTCGCTGGTTCAAGCCTCGGACGGAGAAACTTTTGGACATGGATATACTTCTTTTTTTTTTTTTAGTTAAAACTAAAACTTTCTTCTTTTCATTTATAATTCAACCATAATTTCTCATTTGTAATTTACAACCAATTTATCTTTCTTTATTTAACATACATTTTATTGCATGTTCAGACACATTCGCTGCTTCCATTTCACAACACTTCAGTGATGCCACCAAGTCTTCTGTGGGTCAGTGGATAGATTGGCAGTGCAGTAGCTCATTGAACAGTAAACAGGAGGTGAGGGTTCAAATTCAATCTCAGACTGGTTGAATTTAAACTTCAGTCTTTTCATTTATAATTCATTCATAATTTCTCATATGTAATTTACAGCCAATGTATCTTTCTTTATTAATTTAACATACGTTTTATTTAATGCATTCTGGTTCAGCAAGACATCTCTCAATTACATTTCACACTTCAATGATAACAATAGCATTCTGCTATTAGCAGTCAGCTTAGCATTCAGCTATTAGCATTCGGCTTTCAGCATCCCACGCAATTTCTTCAGAAATTGCTTAGTCTAGTTATACTTATTATAGCATTTTATTCTCAACACTTTTTGCAATCAAACTACTCCTACATTATACTTCCGAACCACTCGTCTACCGTGCCGCCCCATTTGACCAACTGACTATCATATCAGGAAATGCGTTATACTGACATGATCAAACACGTGTCCCAAATTAGCGCTCATGGCTTTCATCAGGTGACACTTTAAAATACAAATACGCCAATTCGCTCTGATGCTCACAGGTCAGGTTAGCTCACGGGGTTAAGCGCTTGAGCCAGTTACATAGCAAAGACAGCCCTACGTGTGGTTCACCGGTTCAAATCCCCGATGGAGAAACTTTTTTTTAATTTTTTTCTGACTCTTCATTAGCATTCTGCTATTAGCAGTCAGCTTAGCATTCAGCTATTAGCATTCGGCTTTCAGCATCCCACACAATTTCTTCAGAAATTGCTTAGTCTAGTTATACTAACTTCTTTCTGCACAATCATGCCCTCTTGAAGATATTATTCTCTAAAGACCTGCTCCAACCAGACCTTTTAATATTCCCAAAACAATTTACAGAGACTTCAGCTAATACTCTGCTCCTGGTGCAGTAGCCCACGGACAATAACAGTAAGCCCCCTAGTCCTTGAAGTTGAAAGTATTGATCGAAAAGCAAGGCTAATGGGGTGAGAAGGTCAGTTTTGCTCTACGCGTGCACTGCATGTAATTAACTGCATCATAATCAATTAAGTGACAGTGGTCCTATCCAAACCAAAGCACTCATATATATATATATATATATATATATATATATATATATATATATATATATATATATATATATATATATATATATATATATATATATATATATAAAAAAGCTTATACAAAAAAAAGCACAATATTGTGCTTTTTCAAGCAAATTAGGTTCCCCTTCATCTGACAATTAGCATAGATTTTAAACATAAAAGGCCAAAACATCCCTAATGAAATAAATAATAAACTAGCCACTAGAGGGTGCTAGAACTGCACAAATGGAAATCAACCTGACTTTTTTCACAGATGTGTTCCTTTTAAATATTGTGAACATGACGACGACGATATTGTGGCAGTTTTAATATCACGATATTGCCCTTATCATTACACCCCTTATATATATATATATATATATATATATATATATATATATATATATATATATATATATATATATAGAGAGAGAGAGAGAGAGAGAGAGAGAGAGAGAGAGAGAGAGAGATTACTGATTGCTCCAAGTACGCAACCAGAAGCCTGTATCTTTTTTTTAATTTTTTTATTTTATTTTTTTTTTACATTGTTGACATTACAGTGCAAAAAGGACACTCATATTTTTTTAACAACCTGAATCAAGTTTACTGGGCCATGCATTTCATGAACAACAAAAGACGAGGCACATGTTATTATTGTTTTTTTTGTTGTTGTTTTTTTTGTTGTTTTTTGCTGTGCCTCCATTTTTTGGGGTCAACAGAGCGGCTGTATATTATTGAAAAACTGACATGACCCCTTGCATGACAAGACAAGTGTTGTGAGAAGTCAGAAAAAAACATGATACACTCCAAATTCATTACCGATCCTGAAGATCGACTCAGAAAAGACACATGCTGTTTTCAGGACATTCTTCGAATGGGTCCCTGGATACCAATTGTGGCACATTCCCATCACTGAGTGTTGTTTATTGCCAAGGCTTTTTCAGCTAGTGGCTTTTTCTGTTCTTTGCCACATCCTCTCAGCTAAGCAGCAGGACATCAAAGACATTTGAATTTGACTCTCCCCAATTGCTTTGTCAATTATTGTATGAGCATTCAACCTTTTGTATGAATGCACATACACTGCCTTGAAAAAAAATATCCATCCATCCATCCATCCACTTAACTGCTTTTCCTTGAACTTATTCATGTTTTGTGATGTTACAATCACGAAATTGTATTATGGTGGGATTTTATAGGATGGACCGATTAAAAAGTTGAAAAGGATGAAAGGGAATCTGAAAACTGTGGTTATACATTTGTATTCAGTCCCCTGTACTCTGAAACCCCTACATATACAGGATGATATACATATACAGGTACAATCCCGTGCAATCAATTACCTCCAAAACTCACCTAATTAGTAAATAGAGTACAGTATGTGTAATTTACTCTAATTCTAAACTTAAAGCTAAAAATACAATGAAATTATTTAAATCAAAGAATATTCATGGGTGTAGCGATAATTGGGTCGTCTTTTGGACGAATTAATAATCTGGACGTTACAGAGGTAAATTGTATTTACATCGATAACCTCTAGGGGCACCACGTTGGCTTTGCTTTGGGTTAATAGGAGCAAACAACGACCAAAATCCTTTCTTCATCAATCATTTATAATCTAAAGTCGCCACACTCGATATTCAGTGGTTCGTTGTACTAACAAAAGAATAATAATCCACTCGAAAACACAGATGACTGAGGCGGAATAGAGTTAATAAAACATGCATTTATTCACGATTGCTACACTACAGAATCAAAACACTGCCTATCTAACTATTCTACCGTCAGAAGAAAAGAAATAAAATAAAGCTTATGAAAATAAGGAAGGAATGCGAATGAATAAGGAAACAGGGAAAAGAGAAATTTGACCTGCCAGATCTGTGAGATGTTTCAAACGTAAGTTGCACACAGGGGTACCGATTTGGGAATCAAACGCACACTTACGAGAATCGTTTGCGTCGAAGCGAGCAGAAACGGCGGTCTTTTAAAAGGGGGAAAAATAGTCAATGTTCGTTGAAAAAGGCAAGAAAATCAAAAAAAGGGGGTTATTCCACAGGTGAGCAAGGTAGCCGCTCGGGGGCTGACGTAGTTGCGCGGCTCGTCCCTTGATTGCTTGGCGACTCGGCGAGGTTGATTCTCCGGCGAGGTTGGTTCTGCCGGACAGCTGTTGGACTCCAGGTGTTGGAGCTCGGTCCGCTACGCGCCTGCGTACGGGGAAGGCCAGCCGTTGGAGGTGAGCTAGCACCGCGGCGGGGCGCCACCGAATAGCAGGTGGTGCGGGGCGGCTTAGGTGCACAACATTGAGTCCGGCGGTATGTTGCAAGGGTACCCCGGGGCCGCTGAGATCGCCGCTGGCGGGCAATCACCGATGGTGAAGAAAGAAGAAAAAAAAAAAACAAGGAAAAAAAAAAAGAGAGTAAAAGAGTCTTTGGGGTCAGCGTTGCAGTTTGCACCTGCTTTGGCGTGGCGTGGAGCGAGTGTCTGCTCTCGTGGCAACGGTTGCTGCCAGGGAAAAAAGGGGCCACGTGTTTGGCAAGTTTCTTGGAACAAAGAGTTCGAGCAGGCTGGGAAACTTGCAGGTAGAGAGCGATCGGAAGATGATGTTGGAAGAGCGAAGTTGGAAGAGGGAGAGCTGGCGAGGGGGTCCCCTCGTCTTTTTAAAGTCTATGGGCGGGGCTTCAGTAGGGGGTGGCACACCCTTTCTGTTCGCTCACGCAGACTTTAAAAAAAACAAATTATTAAAGGGATTAATAATTTGGCATTAAATTTCGTCAGTCTGGCAAATCAGTTTTCCCACACAACCCGTTTAACACACATCGTAATTAATGCATCATAAACTAACTTGTGAGGTAACTTCTACTTGTCTAATCTGACTGAACTGAAAGATATAGATTACCTTTCATTCTTTATGGAGTACAAATGGAGTAGGACGTTCATACACACAAAGATATAACATGAATCATTCGTAGTTCAGTTATCTGTCAAGAATTATCATGGTATAAATGTGTAAAATGCGGTTACTTATATGAATTGTCACTAAGGATAGTTCCAAGTTTCACCACTTGACGGTGCTGTTGCTCCATCTAGACGTTCCAGGAGGGCCCCCCTGGAAGGGCGAGACGCCAGAATATCCTTTGTGATTGATAAGAGGTCATGAACATTCCTTTGATCAGTCGTTTGTGTATTCCAAATCATTGGAGCCATTTGCTCGGGCTCCGGGATGGCGGGCTTGAATACACTCCTTCGGCAGACGCATAAATTCCTTTGTCACCTGGTCAGCGGCTTCAAAAGAGCTTTGTTGGTGGTTGGGTGACCACCTGCAGAGCTAACCAAGCTTAGATCCTGTCTGGGCAGTGGAATATTTATGTAACTGCAGAGAATTTGCTTTAGAAGAAGCAAACTTAAAAAAAAAAATTAGAGGGTGGACTGGGCCATAGGCCATAGTTGTTACATGGGTTAGAATGGCCCGGTCAAAGGCCAGACCTAAATTTCATTGAACATCCATCCATCCATCCATTTTCTTGACCGCTTATTCCTCACAAGGGTCGCGGGGGCTGCTGGCGCCTATCTCAGCTGGCTCTGGGCAGTAGGCGGGGGACACCCTGGACTGGTTGCCAACCAATCGCAGGGCACACGGAGACGAACAACCATCCACACTCACACGCACACCTAGGGACAATTCGGAGCGCCCAATTAACCTGCCATGCATGTCTTTGGAATGTGGGAGGAGACCGGAGTACCCGGAGAAGACCCACGCGGGCACGGGGAGAACATGCAAACTCCACCCAGGAAGGTCCGAGCCTGGACTCGAACCGGAGACCTCAGAACTGGGAAGCGGACGTGCTAACCACTCGTCTACCGTGCCGCCCTTCATTGAACATCTTTTGCAATAAATGAACATTAAATTAGTGTTCACAGATACAATGTATTGATGCAGTGAGGTTGAATGCAAATGAACTTTGTTCTGATTTTTATTTGCCCATAATGTAACTTTCTTATAACATCTCAATTAAAAAAAACATTGAAGTTTGTGGTTGTAAAATGTGGGTGGTGCAAAGTTCTACGGGTATGTATAGATATTAGGGATGTAACGTAAGGGTGATATCGTGATATTAAAACTGCCACAATATCGTTGTCGTCATGTTCACAATATTTAAAGGGAACACATCTGTTTAAAAAGTCTGATTTATTTCCATTTGTGCAGTTCTAGCACCCTCTGGTGGCTAGTTTATTAGTGCAATTGAATTTTCATTTGGGATGTTTTGGCCTTCTATGTTTAAAATCTGTGTTAAGTTAATTGTTAGATGAAGGGGACCGTAATATGCTTGTGAAGCGAATCAATATGTGGAGGAACTCTATGTGTGCATGCATAGCAAGAAAGCGCCTCAATATTGTTATTAGAGAATGTAGGTGGTGTATATGCATTGCTGTTATGTACAAAAGCACAGGTTTTTTTTTGGTATGAGCTCTTTTTTTTTTTCTTTTTTTTTTCTTTTTTTTTTTTTTTTAACAATGTTGTGACCTTTTATAAATATCGCCAACACCCAAGCCCCCCCCTCACAATATCGGGATAATTATGGTAGCGTGACCTTCATATTGTGATATTATCGTATTGTGATGTTTGGATATCGTTACATCCCTAATAGATATATGTTCAAGACACTTTAAAGAGAGTTTGTGAACTGTTTTTGGACTTGACATTGAAAAAACCAACAACGTTTTAGTGTATTGTGTCAACATATTCAGATTTATTCATTGTGCTATGTACAGTATTCTGTGTTCACCCATCATATTTTTCTTGAAAAAGTAACAGCTCTATAAAAGACCTATTTGTAGACTAACTGACTTAGGTTAAAGAAACAAGAAAGCTTTTCAGAGAGAGAGAAAAAAAAAATAGAGTACCCTTCTCTCGCCTTTGTTCAAATGTTATCACACCCACTCAATGATTGCTTCTTTAGACGTAGACATATTTAGTCTTTAAATATAGTTGCTGGACCACTTAAGCTTCAAAGGAAAAAAAAAAAAAAGATTTTCCATCCAACTGGAGTGGTCTTCAGTGCTTTACACACCATCAGTCCCTTTTGAATTGAAGAGGACCTTTCGAACAGTACAATGCTGTGGGAGAGAGACAGATACCATTTACAAAGCTATTTCATAAGGTTTTGTTCAAGAAAGCCTCCCTTTTTCTTATTCATACTCCTTCCCTTTCTTTTTCGTTCCAGTTCTCTTCATGCTGCTCATTCATTCGGTGCAGCCTTTCATAGGGTCCAACACTCGCCTTCTCATAAGTTCCCTCACTCTGAAAAGGGGGCCCACCTCTCTCTCCTCCTCCTTTTCTTCACCAATGATCTACTTTTATTCTGAAGTTCAACAAATCTGATGAAACAGCTTTGAAGCAGAATGAAAAGTATCTGAGTAATTCAGCGGAATCTCTCAGGTATGCGTCTCTGTATTTGCGGGCCAGTGGGCCAGATGGCGCTGTTGAGCACTGTGCAGGCTCATAATTGGTCTTCTTTGTAGCTAATAAATTATACAATTTTATTTGATCAAGAATAATAATATTCAAATAAATACCAATTATGTTTATAAGGTAATTTCATTATAAACATGTATGTATGTTCATAGCCTTCATTTGTAAGGCTATGAATAAACGGTAGGCTACTACATTTTTCTAGCACTTTTCCACCGGATTGCGATCTTAAATTGAATTAGAATTTATTGTGTAGGCTTTGCTGCTTGTGGGTGTAAAGTGCCCACTGTTGTGCCCCACTCAACTTTTCATGCCAGAGACACCACTGCAGGTATGAATATCATTCCCCTTTTGGTGAAATTTGCCGTTTTGAAACCAAAATAGGTGACCTAGGTGAATCGTGCAGATCCCATGAAAAAATGTTTCAGACAGAACAGAACGGATTAAATTTTTACTTTGTGAACGTTTCTCTGAAAAAGCTCATTCTGGGGTTTCAATGAACTTGTACCCCAGTTGGAGTTTACTGTAAAACTAAACACACAAGTATTACACAAATTTATATTTAAATACAAAACATGCTTCATTTCTATAATGCTAGCTAATGCTAAAGTGATTGGAGGATCCTATTCAAATACTAGGGATGTGACGATATCCAAACATCACAGTACGATATTATCACGATATGAAGGTGACGATACGATAACTATCACGATATTGTGGGGAGGTTACCGATACAAAAAAGGTCACAATATTGTAAAAAAATAAATAAATAAATAAATTTAAAAAAGAACAATATTTAAAGGGCCAAAACATGCCTTGTGAAAATTAAGTAGCACTTTAAAAAAAATAAAAATAAAAAATAAAAACAGCCACCGGAGGGTGCTAGAACTGCACAAATGGAAATCAACCTGACTTTTTAAACTGATTTGCTGCTTTTAATATTGTAACATGACGAAGACGATATATTGTGTCAGTTTTAAAATCGCGATATAGCGATATTGCCATTACGCTAACAGGAAATTAGCATCAATTGTGATACTGGATTCCTTCAAAAAACGAATCTTCACACACAAATACTGTGTAAACACACACACAGGTAAGATAACACTAAGCCTCCCCCCAATCTGTGGAAAGTGAGTTATATTAATCTCATTGTAAGCGTCTACTCCATGCATGTATGGCACAACACTGCCCCTAAGAGGCCAACACACCCAGGACCAGTCTTTTTTTTTCTTTTTTTTTTTAAAATGCTATTATTTTAGTATACTGTACTCTTATTTCACTTTCTAACACACAGTTCCACATGGCATGGCACACAATACAATCCCCGAAGTCCCTGGTTAGCCCACTAACTGATTAGACCACAAAATATAACACTAATACGAGAATCGACTGAACTGACACGTCAGTTTTTCAATTATAAATATACCACTGCAGAAAGAGAAGCTGTATTTGTATTTTAATCCCACTCTGGAGGCTCAAAAGAGCTGTTGTTTAAGTTAGGTGGGTGCGGGGGGACCTACAAATTCATTCTCATGGTTGAGCTATTCAAAGTTTAATGAACATATTCTGCCCACCCACTCTGCCATGGGCTAACAAAGTTGAATTTCACAGCAGAGGGAGATAATTTAAAAGGATTTGCACTCAGGTCGTCTGAGATTTCCGCAGTCATATTTTTTTTCTCTCTCCTTTTATTTTTACTAATTTACACTATTTGGTTTATTCCGGGTTGATTTAAGCCGGAGAACAAAAAGTATTTATTTTAACAGCGAATGAGTCTTGTTTAATGTCTATTCCAATACAAATTTTAATATGGTGATTTCCTTCAATTAGTGATTTTGTTTATCACACACCAGTCACCACTGCGATACCTGGTGGTGACATGACTATGTCAAAAAATGAAAAGAGCTGAGGCACAAAATCTAGTGTGGCCTGGATTTGCAGTTCAAACAGTAACTTGTCATTTGGTGTTGGTTTGGCATCCTAAAAGGTAGATTCAGATGTTTTTTACATGCACTTCAAACAAAAGCAACTGTCGTGAGCTACTGGCTATTGGCCGCAGTTGTTGATATGTAGTCCTCAATTCACCTGTCACACCTTACTGCTGGGGAGCGTGTTTTTCTTGTACAGTCATCTGTTTTTAGTGTTCCATAGAAAGAAATTGGTCGATCTCGTCAGAATTAACGCGCAAAGATGAAGCTAGCATTTCCGACCTTTGGCTGAGCTCTGAGGCGAAGTGGTTGAAATTGGAATTGAGTGATGGTGAAGGGTCTTGGATTTGTAACTGGCTTCAAAGATGTGATATTGACAATAATGTATTATTATTATTATTATTATTATTATTATTATTATTATTATTGTTATCTCATTCGCTCCCAGCCATTTTCACAGAAGCAATCCCTTTCGCTCCATTTCCGTTCGCTATTTTACTGGATTTAAAAAAATTAAAAAAATTAAAAAAAGCGCTCATACCCAAAAAAAAAGCACAATATTGTGCTTTTGTATTTAATAACAATGCATATAAACCACCTACAATTTCTAATAACAATATTGAGGCCTTTACTTGCTAATGCACACACACATTGAGTTTCTCCACATATTAGCACAGATTTTAAACATAGAAGGCCAAAACATCCCTAATGAAAATTAAATTGCATTAATAAACTAGCCACCAGAGGGTGCTAGAACTGCACAAATGGAAATCAACCTGACTTTTTAAACAGATGTGTTCCCTTTAAATATTGTGAACATGACGACGACGATATTGTGGCAGTTTTAATATCACGATATCACGATATTGCCCTCATCGTTACATCCCTAATGAAAACTTGATAAGATACATTCAATCAAATTAAAGGTTTGGCTTAATGGTGGCGCTAGAGGACATGTCAACTGAATGATAAATTCTATTATCATGGAGTTATTTATGTATTCAACAATTAAAGTTCTGTCAAAAAATTGGTCAACCATTTTATGTAAAGCATTTCCTGCTGACAAATGTGACCTCAAAGTTGAAATGTGACTGGAATATTTGAGGCATGTGTTCTTGAGACCAAATTTGTATGACAGTTAACTCAAACATTTGCTTTTCCAAAACTGTCAAAAATATGTCCCTGCCTCTATGAATATTAATTGTGGAAGTGAAATGTTATCATTGATGCCCCAAGCAAAAGTACAAGCTCACTTACTATACAGATTTGGGTCCTAGAACCAAGGGATAGTTTTGAAGCGGATGTTATTTTAAAGTTGTCAACGTATTATTCCGTAGTCGTCAGAGAAATCCTAACCAAGAGGGAAAGTCCTAGCAAACACAGACACCGACTGTCTGAGTTGTGAAGTGTTGAAAAGTACTGGAAAAGGGTCCCAAAAGAAATGTGGAATCTCCTGAAGAGCTCCTGAAGAGTTTGAAAACATTTGTCTGCACCATCATCTCCACCCAATGTGTCCACTGAGACGTGGTAAACATAGTTTGCAAACTGTGAGTGTGAGCAAGTTGTTAAATTATGCAAAAGACTTGGGGCAAACTTTTTGATTTTGAAGACAATTTGGGGTCTCGATTTTCGGTTAAAAAAAAAAAAAAAAAAGGAAAATAATTAGGATTTGGCCCAGTAAACATTTTATCTTAATACTAGGGCTGGGTATTGCCGCCAACCTCACGATACGATACGTATCACGATACAGGAGTCACGATACGATACACATCGCAATACAAATGTATCCCAATACATGATCTTAAAAGCGATACGTACCCCGATATTTTACATTAATTTACTTGCATTTTATAATAAAAGTCATATGTAAACCTAAAGGATATGTTTATTATGCTAGATGACAAAAATCTTTTTGTTCGTAGCTCTTCTGGTTTACCACCAAGCGGCATGCCTAAATGTCTAAATGTGCACGTACTGCAGAGCAAGGAGCAGTTTCACAAACACACTGGGAAAATTTATTAATAGGCATGAGCCGATATGAGCAAAAATATCAAAGTATTAAAATTACAGCTCTAAAATGTGCTTATTTTAAATATTTGGGAAATAAAAACAGCGTTTTTTTCATGTAACACATTCTATTTCGTTTTTTAAATAAAATATAGGAAAATTGATACATTAAGACACGTCCCATGTTAAGTTTATGAGTAAATAAACGTTGATAGTCTTCCTCTGCTTTCATTTTTCTGAGCCAGTGTCCAATCACCGGTGAGCTATTTTTGCATTAATTGAAGGCAATTAACTTCAAAGACTGCTGGTTTTTATTTTTTAGGTACAATGCAAGAGGGCGGCATGGTGGTGGAGTGGTTAGCACGTCCGCCTCCCACTTCTGAGGACTCCGGTTCGAGTCCAGGCTCCGGCCTTCCTGGGTGGAGTTTACATGTTCTCCCCGTGCCCGCGTGGGTCTTCTCCGGGTACTCCGGTCTCCTTGCACATTCCAAAGACATGCATGGCAGGTTAATTGGGCGCTCCGAATTGTCGCTAGGTGTGCTTGTGAGTGTGGATGGTTGTTCGTCTCTGTGTGCCCTGCGATTGGCTGGCAACCGGTCCAGGGTGTCCCCCGCCTACTACCCAGAGCCAGCTGAGATAGGCGCCAGCACCCCCCGCGACCCTTGTGAGGAATAAGCAGTCAAAAAATGGATGGATGGATGAAGGTACAATGCAAGCTGCAAAGGCAAACGTTAACTGTCGATTTAAAGTTAACGAGCAATATCGATTCTGATGCCTGCGTATCGATACGTGTATTGTAATGAGGCCCGCAACGATATATTGCCGTATCGATTTTTTGAGCACACCCCTACTTAATACTGTATATTGCGCATTATAGTCAAAAAGTGGACATCTATGGAATTATTAGGGTATCTGTTTGCTCTTTTGTACAATATATGGTAGTACTACTGTTTGTATGCTTGACAGAAACTATTCCAGTATGAATCAGTCGTGGATTAATTGCTGCAGAGAAGAGCAGGGCCGAAGGGACTAATATCAATAGTACAAATCCTTACCTCTGTTGATATGTTGTTCACCAGGGACATCTGTTTAAAGGTGCAGCGGGATCTTATTTCAGCAAACCTTAGCTGATACTGGGTTAAAAACAAAGACAGTGTTGCGCCTCGAACATCCCAAAATGAGGCCAGCTGACTGCCGACCGACATTGTACTGAATGTTTTGGCCCTCGGCACTCGGCTGTGACCCTTGTCATCTGCACTGCAGCCAGGGCACGGACGTCTAAAGGGACATAAATAAACTGCAGTGACAGTCTGTTCCAGAAATCACACAATCACAATCCTTGAATGTGAAATATTATTTCCACGGCTCAAGTCCCTTCTCATGCTAACAATTGAAAGCAGCAGTGAGGTCATGAAAGGATCAACACTTCGTGCACACTGTTAGGGCTCAGTGATGGTGGAAAAAATAATAATCGCTCATTGTTTTGATGAATATTTATGACGGAGCGCTTTTAAATGCCAGTCACTCCTTGACTGGCGCACATTGCTGTTTGCTGGGCAGGATGACAATAATTAAATCATGATTAATAAACACGATTATTCTTTGATTTCAAAACTTAGTGTTTACTTAACTACCAAAACTTCATGTATACACAATGCATACAACTTACAGTAACTTAAAAGAACACTTGTAAAATACATTAGAAACAAGATAATCCATCTATCCATTTTCTTGACCCCTTATTCCTCATAAGGGTCGCGGGGGTACTGGCGCCTATCTCAGCTGGCTCTGGGCAGTAGGCGGGGGACACCCTGGACTGTTTGCCAGCCAATCGCAGGGCACACAGAGACGAACAACCATCCGCACTCACAAGCACACCTAGGGACAATTTGGAGCGCCCAATTAACCTGCCAACATGTCTTTGGAATGTGGGAGGAGACCGGAGTACCCGGAGAAGACCCACGCGGGCACGGGGAGAACATGCAAACTCCACCCAGGAAGGCCGGAGCCTGGACTCGAACCCGAGTCCTCAGTGCTGGGAGGCGGATGTGCTAACGTAACAAGATAAATGACAACATATTAAAATAGCAATACAAAACAGTAAATTAGAAAAAAAAAAACAAGTGCTGTTCCTGCTGTGCACACATTGGCTTCTTAGGGGTAGTGTGGTAACTCGTAACTTCTAATGCTAATTTTTGCTAGCCTCTCAATGGGGTTTTTCAATTGACTGCTGGCAATAAACTAGCAATTTTTCTAAAGCAAAGTATGTGTTGTATTTCAACATGTAAAATCCATAAATTCTTCTTGTTTTGTGTTTAGTTTTACATTAAACTTTGTAGCTGCCAACATATAGATGTCATGACTCGAGTCATGCAGGAGTAATGTTTGGGTCTTGTCTCATTGTCTGGGGTCACGCCTGGGTTAAGTTTGAGTAGAGTTCATGACCGTGCACCAGAGTTCACGACCCATTACGTGTTGGCATTGATGTAACAGCATCCAGTTTCAACTAGTTTTAGGCTATATGATGTCTGGACTATATGATGTCAAGGATCTTTTATGCTATATGATGTTTGTTGATGTCAGGAACTAGCTGTAATTACTGGCTTAACAGCCAATCAGAGAATTCCATGCCAGTACTGGTACTCACATGTCTAGCCACAACCAATGAGATTGATTGACTGTCTATTTAAGGGTCTGAAAATTGTGTGTGTTTTGCCAGATTATTGTCCACCTGCCCTGTGTATAGCGTCTCTGAGTTTCTGCCTCTCAATGTGAATAAATAGATAAAGACTTATTTGTGTCTGAGCCTTTGGGATCCTACCTCTCAGCACACAACAATAGACATATACGTGAGGAACAATTTGTCCGAATTTCTATAGTTTTTGCATTTTGTCAGAACATTACAGCGGAACAGTTATTTCAGTATATCATGTAATGGGATAAAAATAATTGTGCATACTGTTCAATTACACAACATAATCATTAACCTGTAAGCATAATAAATTTATTAACTATATCTTCTATATTTGTTATCGTAATAAATTTATTCCAATTTATTGGTTACGTTCCACTATAACGTGGTTCGAGCCAAACCTGCAGTATTTGACAAATATACTGTATCACACAATCACTTATTTTGTTGTTTTGCAACCACATGTCGATAGCTTACCAATTAGCTTGGCTTCACCATATTTCTACTGTTATTAATTCCCCATATTCCCTTTGTCAAAATGACACATAAGTGTAGCCTATTTGCTGATGATTAGTGAGCAATTCTATGTTAACCCTGGACAGGAAGCAAACTTTCAAAACAAGCCTCGTATATTCATTTAGTCACATTAGTAACCCAGCCAATAATCACTGTTATTTATAGGCATAAGGAGTTAATGTTTTATAACTTCCGAAACAAAATGTGCACCATCCGTAACATTTGGCAGCTGTGAAACCCCAACTGGAGTGTCGAGTGTCAATGAACATCTTAAAGAACACTCAAAAAAGGCAGAATAAGTTATATCACACACTTGCTATAAACAACACCGGTGCATTCGGAATGCTTTCACAGTATAAGATTCCAATCGCAGGCATTATCCGAGATTTTAACCCTTTAAAATCTGAGGAAGTTTGACATCTCAACTGATGAAATCGGGCAAAAATGCTGTTTTTGGCCTCAATTTCAACACAACTTTGAAGATTTCATTAAGGTTACAATTCAACTTTTGGGCCATCATCTGCCAAAGTTTGCTTGTTTAATTCTTGATGATTACTCTACATACTGCGTGTGTGTGTGTGTGTGTGGGGGGGGGGGGGGGGGGGGGGTGCATGTGCTTATTTTATTGAGGTCAAATTCTGCAATGGGAAATTGGATTTAAAAATTTTGTCGAAAGATTATTTTTGCCATGCTGTCACAAGAACGTTTACTTACAGTTTGTCATCACGGATTTTACATCTCAAATACACTACAAAATAAAATTATGCCATTTTGATGGTTCAATACAGTTTGTTGTTGTTTTCTCAATGTAATCCATAAGGAGCACATAACAGTGTTCATACAAGTCTCTCCAAATGCGCACTGCTTTTGCATTATGGAGCAAAGATTGCTTAATAAGGGACATCGTGATTCACCATCATCTTTTCATCTTCAGGTTTCATATTTCACAGCAAATAGTCACATTTCATTCCACTTACACAAAAGCTGCGACCCTTGTGAGGAGTAAGCGGTTAAGAAATTGGAGGGATGGATGGGCATTTCAAAACTTTTTTTTACACTAAATCCCGACTCACTATTTCCCGCTGGTGGGATGTTCTCTCATGTAAACAAGCATCTAACACCCTCGCAACAAAACTTGCTTTAAGTGCGTAAATACAAGCTTTAAAATTAAAACTACTAATAGACCTTAAAGAAAGATGCTGGAACTGACGATTAAGTATATTTGAATTTGTTTTTTTAAGTTTGGATTACATGATGATCTGCTTTAATGTAAGAAAGAGCACATAATGTCGTGTTGCATAAATGAGCATAAGCATATATTCAACTCTACGTGTGTCTGGTTTCTGTTGGATTTTGTGCTGAAGGACACATTAAGGTGTGTCGGGGTTACCTGTTAGACATCTATTAAACACGGCACTAAAATGAGAGAAGACACTCAGTTCAGATTTCGCGAGGGGAGAGGAAAAGAACTGACTGACACAATTCACTCCCGCACTCTGAAGATTCCTCTCCTCACCCTCTCTATTTATTTGTTTTTCCACGCCCCTAGTTACATGGGTGTTCCAACCCTAAAAATGCAAATGCAAGGCATAGTTGGAACACAGTGTACTTGTTTGTCTGTGTTGTGCATGTGAGTGGAAAATTGCTGAGTACATGTGCGGTCAAGTTTGCAATCATTTCTTAACAAAAAACAGGCGACCTCAGCAGAATGGCTTGAACCATTTTTCTGCGTTAGATGTTGTGGTTTCAGCTTTTTGAGTCATCTTCAGGCTATGTGAATGTGAGTGGGAAAAGAGCAAAGCATTCTTCATTGCAAGCAGAAGCAGTCCTTCATGGCAGCAAATGTATGATAACTTATTATTCACAATTATTCCTACAAGGTGTTTGCAACTTTTATTGGTGGGTATGTCCATTTATATAAATAATTTGTGAATGGCGTTAGGGGCGATCGCCGGCTTGTTTTGGAACAGGTGCCCGAGACGGGGCGGTAGCTCACAGCTAAAAACGTAAAACAATTACGACATACATTGTCTACAAAATCACTTCAATATTTAAACATTTGTACTGCTGGAAAATAAAAAAAGAGACCTCAAGGATGTTATTGTTGAAGAAATCTCAAAATTGACATTTTTGTCGAAACGATCGATTTTTGTCATTTATGCAAAATTTCTCTAATTTTTCAGATTTTGTCATCATCACATATATGACGTTTTTTTAAACTGACATTTATACAAAAGAAAATATCTTGTAAACTTTACAAACATCCAGGATAAGTAACTAAATGGCTAAATAACTTTTGGATGAATATTGGTCTGGAAATAGTAATGTACAGTATTACATTATTGGTTACAAATAGTCATCACTGGCGTTGGTGTGACTTATTGGCATCACTGATCTGCAAGTGAGGGTTTAGCAAAATTACTTAAAGGCGATGCCTGCTGTGCTAGTTTTTCATTTTGGCCCTGTGACAACGCCTTGTGCCATCTTGGGAACAATAATAACAGTGTAATATCCCCGCCTTGGACAGCCAGTGTTAATAGGTCGGTGTGACTCACACACACATGGACACGCACGCACTCACATGCAGTGAAGCATCTTATTTTCTTCTCTACCAGTCTCTGGGATAAATAACCATTTAAAAGAGCTATTATTTAGGGGGTCACACATCAGGAGGTATGAAATGACTATAGACCAAGATGACTGACAGCCTCACTTTCTGCAGTTCACGTTTTACAATTACAGACTCATCTCGGTGTCAAATATTCACTTTTTCATCATTCCCTGATGAAAAGGTTAGAGTTCATTTTACCATCTGAAGATTTGATTTAAACCTCCATTATTGTTGTATATGACAGGCAAGGCCAAATGCTAAAAATGGTGGTCTGTGTCAAGTTATTTCTAATAAACTTGGTGAGCACAGAAAATGTCAAGGATTTTGAAGCCCTCAGACTACTTTTCCAAACTTTCTTCCACTTTGTCATTCATTTTTGCAATGATATATGATCTTTCCTAACCTATCGAATCTTTCCATTAATGCAAGTTGCATGACTGCTTTGTGTTAGATTTTAAAACAGTATCATAGTTCAAACAGTAGGGCTGGTGAAATGATACGTACCTCGACGCACAGGTCACGATGCGATATGTATCTCGATATGATTCGATACAAATTCACATGCAGTACGGTATAATAATATTCAATATGGCCTTGCTGCTCATTAATTAGCATAAAGTTTGCTTAGAGATTGAAACATCATCTGAACAATAACTACCTATTTTAATGTTAAAGCCCCAGTGTGTAGCTCACGACCGCCATCTATCGGTCAAACAAGATAATGCAATGATTTTAAGCACACGAACTACGGCGTCCCAGAGAGACCCTACTTCAACAGCCTACCATCAATTTCACCGGAACAGAACGCAAACAACTTCTGGTATTCCCTCGAGTGATGACGTAAGTGAATTGCATTTGTTAGACATACTGTACAGATCCCTAATATTTGTGATTTAGTCATTTAATTTCAGAATTAATATTTTTGTCGGCATTGTTAGGAAATACTGTACGTCAGCTAATGATAATGGCTATCTATGTTCATATTTGTTAGTGCAACTAAACTATGCAACAGAGAACACACAGTTATGTTATGTTTTATAGACATGTGGACCATCTCAAAGGGGGCGAGGAGGGGGCGAGGGAGACGACGAGGAAGAGAACGCGGAAGTGAACGCGGTGTCTCGTAACGTACAATTATGTCATCATGGAAAAATAATTCCATTCGAGCATGCATGTGAATGGCTCAAAACATACCTTTGCTTGGAATATGTGGTATTTAGATTACATCGTTTGCTGATATGTTTAGTATATCGTGCAAAAATAATGGTGTTAACTGAACTACACATCTGCAACTCAGACTCGTAACCCCACCGTGTCTTGTTGCTACTAACCACTCAGAAAAGTGCTGCTTACAAAAACATTTGAAACCCTTTACTCAGATATCGATTTGTCACCATGTTGAACAATTTTACCTAATAAATATCACTAAGCAACTTAATTAGTTTTGATTGAAGATACAACAGCTTCCTTGTACTTCGATGTGCAGGAATTTACATGGCTTTCACAAATAGTCTTGCTCATGTTATAATGTACTTCATTGGCTCAGTGACTTTCAGTTCATTGTTTGGTACCTCATCTGACATACAATTGTTACCTTCTTGCAGAGACTCGTACAGGAAATGACCATGGAGAAACATGAAGATATCCAAGTCCAGCTGATAGACCGACACCAAGAAATACTTTTTGACACATTGCTGACACATCAGCACCACCATGATTTCCTGTACCTGGATCCCAGACTGCAGCACCTTGGTGGACTTGTAGCAAATAAGTGACACTTTCCCAGATCCTTGAGGACAATACAAAGGTTTTTTACCTGGCATATAATTAGTCCATGTCTGACACTTGTTGTTGTAGTTTGTATAACTTGTATATTGTTGTTGTGTGTTAATTTGTACATTTTGAATAACTAAAAAAATACTATTTCCTTTGGCGTCAACATGCAGTGTTCATTCGACACCTAACCTAACACTATTTTACATGACCAGAAATGTAAAACATCAAAAGCCTGGAGAATTATTATAAATGCTTGCAATGACAAGGAATTCTTCATTGGCCAATGAATGTAAGGTACAGTACATGAAAATGAATGAATAAAATAAAGTAAAATAAAAGTCTACATGAAATGAACATATTAACTAAAAAAAAAAAAAAAATGCTGTTAGAATATAATGAGCTACATGAATTGCAGTTGTTCCAGAATTTTAGCAATACGCTGTGCATTTCAAAATATGGAAAACAGACATACAGGTTTGGGCCAAAAGTAGTGTTACAGAGCAGGTATGTGTTGTACACAGCTAAAATATCTGATTAACTCAATACCATGATGTTTTTTTGTTTTTTTTTTGTGTGTGTGCTGACATTGCCCCCCATTAACATTGCAACATTCCTCAAACTCTCCCGAACACATAGTATGATCTGTAACACTACTTTTCGCCTACTCTATGATGTTATTGGGGCAAAATTAAGGAAGGCTTGTCCATTGATTGTGTGAACAGACTGCAGTAAAAATGAAGTCACTTCAATGTTTGCTGGTTTTATTAAGTTTTACATGCTCCTTGACTGCACAAGTACATGTTATGGAGTGAGGGCATGTTCCCACCAACGATGATATCATATTCTTCAAAGGCTTGCTGAGGAAAGTGAGGGAGGAGTCACTCCATGGCTTCAGACACCTGGTCAGCAGGTCCTGTGTAAAACAAGTGGTGCTTGTACATGTGACCATTCCGTATTGCTTCACACAAAAAGTTAATGTAGTGTGCAATGCCGTCCATATGTAAATGACATACCAAGACGTCGGCTGACTTCAGTTTGTTGCAGCTCAGATATGGTAGGTGGAGATACTGGTGGTAAAACACCGAAGCCTTCTGGGGTCCTCCATTCAAGTGTCCTCATTCGGGGCATTCCAATATGGCTGCTGACTCTCCCCTTGATATTTTTTTTTTCTTGCAGGTCGGTGATGTATTTAAACGGTGCATGAATGCTTGTATACATCAGAATATGGTTCTGGAACCCCTCAAGTTTGGCTGTTGATCTAGTGTGACACAAACAAAAACAAAATTATAAAATAAAATAGAATAATTGATGATACTACTATATGTCACCAACTTTCCAACAAAGCCCCCAAAATAGAGGTAAGATCTTTAGTTTTTGGGCCCAAAACATTGTATTAGCTAGATAAAAGTAACTTGACTGCATACTGCATAGAATATGCAAAGGCTGCTTGCTTGTCGAATTTCCGTGGAAAACGTGGCAGCCTGTAAATTCTTGTGCACCCAATTACACAATGGACCAGTACACACTTGAGTGAGAGAGTTCAGACTCTAGCAGTGCTTACGGTACAGCCAGCATTTAAGTCCAGAAAGTTATTCCCTGCCGAAAATTAATTTCGAGAACACTATTTTCACCAACCACAACGAAAATAATTTTCAACTCCTCCACTAATACAGTATGCTTTAGATTCTCCATTGAAGTTATGGGCAAAAATACCTCCGAAATCACAGTTACATTACATTACACAATAACTTGCGCATTTACTCTAAATATAACGTGCCAGCGGGAATCTTTTTTTTTTTCAAAGCAAGTAGCTACATAACGAAATCGTTCGAGTGGTGCGGAGTTGCTAATCAACCGCTACAGTGATCGTAAAACAAAGGTACGAACATCGTATTAATTAGTACGGTGTATACTTTTTCTCTCGCTCTCAAAACGTAAACACAAATGTACTCTTACTTACCGGTCAAGTAGAAAGCAGTCGAAGGCACCAGCACGTCCCAAACCTAGTCTGTTCCTCATTTCTCTCCATCTGGCAAATGCGGCTACAATATAAACTCTTGTTTTGTCGCGCTGAAATAAAATAAATTCCCAAAGTAAGTGTGATGCTTGATAATGCTCTCTTCGGGGACCGGAAACTCTTCTTCTTCGTGGACATGCGGTCGCCATACAAACCGGAAGTGCGTTCCAAAAACGCGTTAAGAAATGGAGCGCTGAAATTTGTCTTTGACGGCACCCGTAGCAGAAAGATGGCGGCGAAACATGGCGGACACTAGAAGCCGCGGCCCGGACATGTAAGATAATTTGTGATTTCTAGACTAACCGTTATATTTTAAAAAAGTACGTTTATGCGATACAACATATCTTTTTACATACTACTAACACAAACAATTTTTTTTTTTTTTCGAATGATTTATTGTTTCACCACTAGATGCCACTGTATAATACTGAGTGTACCTTTAAGGACCAAAATAAAAAGCAATGATTAAAAATATCACTCAGCCCAAGCTTTACTCCACATTTTCAACACATATTACAAGGGCTGCTTTTACCTACTCATAGGCCCCGGGCAAACCATCAAATATAGAAAAAAAAAAAAACTAACCAGACTTTATATATGAATGCACACCGGTGGAGCAAAGGATGACAAAAGTCACAGTTGGGATCGGCTCATGGGTTTGAGTAATGGTTCGAATCGTTAAAAGATAAATAGCACTTTGTCTTCATTTATTTTGTAAAACGCTGTTTCCCATTAAATTACAATAAATAAATAAATAAATAAATAAATAATAAATACATTAACTCAAAATGTCTAATGTGGCCCTTTAGGATTTAGGAACACAACTATAAATGCAATATGAGGCAGATACATTCTTATTTTATACATGGTCCATGTGTAAAATAAATAAATAAATACATGAAAAATAAAAGGTATTAAAGTGGCTTAAAGTGGTGTTCCTTAAATCTAAACGGCTATATTTGACATTTTGAATTGACTGTTTTATTTGTTTTTGTTTTGTTTTTTTGTTTTTTTTATGGGGACCCAGAAAACCAGTCAGACTCCCCCCCAAATCAGTATTGACTGGTTTTCTGGGTCCCCAATAAAACAAAACTGCACCTTTCAGAGTGGCCTTTTATTTTATTATTGCAATCATGGTGTCTAATCTGCATCTTGATATGGCACACCTGTGAGGTAGGATGGATTATCTCGGTAAAGGAGTGCTCACTAAAGTGCTCACTATCACAGATTTCGACTTGTTTGTGAACTATATTTGAGAGAAATTGTCATATTGTGTATGTGGAAGAAGTTTTACAACTTTTGAGTTCATCACAAAAAAAAAAAATGAGAGCAAAATGAAAGTGTTACTCAGCCACTCTTTAAAAATGTCACTTTAGAGTAGGGATGTAACGATACCCAAACATCACGATACGATATTATCACAATATGAAGGTCACGATACGATAATTATCACAATATTGTGGGGGAGTTGCCTACAGGTATATTTAAAAAAGATCACAATATTGTGAAAATGGGAGCTCATACTAAAAAAAAAAAAAAAAAAAAAAAAAAAAAAAAAAACAATATTGTGCTTTTGTATATAACAGCAATGCATATAAACCATCTACAATCTCTAATAACAATATTGAGGCACTTACTTGCTAATGCAAGCACACATTGATCGCTTCACAAGCAAATTAGGTTCCCCTTTATCTGACAATTAGCATTGATTTTAAACATAGAAGGCCAAAACATCCCTAATGAAAATTAAATTGCACTAATAAACTAGCCACTAGAGGGCACTAGAACTGCACAAATGGAAATCAACCTGACTTTTTGAACAAATGTGTTCCTTTCAAATATTGTGAACATATTGTGGCAGTTTTAATATTGCGATACACTATATTGCCCTTATCGTGACATCCTTACTTAAGCGTGGGTCAGATTGTAAAATGCAGGGCCATTTTAGTAAGGTTTGAGGTGCGGTGAGATTGTCCTCTCTGCTGTGGAGTACTGGATGGTATGCAAAACTCCTGCCGACTCTCGATCCCTGTTCTACAATTACAAGGGAACATTTGTTTTCTTGGCCTCTGTGAATGCTGACAAATGTCTCTGAGTTGGGATTCGGACCAGCTTGGCTTTTGGCAAAGCGCTGTGCCGTGCCACCCTCCAACTTTCTGCTGATCGGCCACTACCAGGAGTTGACCACAAGGACAATGAGCCATGTCTTTGTCACTAATAAAGTTTTTCCACTCCGGAGACAACTAATGAGGCCATTCCCAGGGCGCATTCTCTTTCCGGAGCGCCAGATTTTCAATTAGCTTCTCTCGGAGCTCGCCTGGTGGTTAAGAATGCCTTTGGCATACTTTCTGCCCACCGGAGCATGCATTGGCATGCTATGGAGATACATCACAAAGCTCCAAAGAAGTGAAGTCTATGTGTGCTCTCCACAACTTCCTGTGGAAAACAACCCATGCATCTTCGAGGAAGCATCCAGCCAGAACAGGTCAAATTTCCACATGTGGGAAGACTTGTTGCTGCCAATAACTCAGCAACTATCAGGGTTAGAAAGGCCTTCACATCTTGTTGGCTGAGGAAACTGTCCTGTGGCAAGATACATTGTGATATACAAGCTCTCCCCCAAAATGTCTCTTTTAAGAGCCACCCATACTTACTATTACATTTGTTTCTGTATGTGTCAACTGTATTTTTGGTTTAAAAAAAGCATGAAGTAAAATAAAGAGAATTACTGAATGATTTAACATTAAAAACCTCAGAAATAAATTTGACATTCACTGATTAGACAAAGCTTGTTTTTTTTTCCCTGCAAAGAATGTCCCTGACTGCGACTGGTCCTGATTGCGCACAGTGACAGTTTCATTCGTAAACCTAAAATTTCACTTTTTTTTTTTTCTCAGATGGTACTCTTTACAATAAATTTCTGCCTCTTTCTACCTGTATTCAATAGAAACAGTCAAACATTTGTGATACAAAAGTTTGACATACATATATGTGACCCGTTCCGGGTCCATAGAGATATGGACGATATTTGACAGTTGGACTTTATTTGTCCATTTTTAGATTTCTCCACAAATATCTTCCTTGATGTCTCTAGTTTCATTTCCAAGCAGCACAAAAGTCAAAATTGTAAGAGAAGTGTGTGAAAATTAGCATTTATTAGACAGTATGCCTCGTAACTAGGAAGAGTATTGTTAGCCTAGCTGCTAGCTAGCGCCGCTTCTTGCAATTGTTTAAAAACAACCTGAATTTCCTAGCCTCAAACGTAATTCACAAATGATTTATATAAATGTTGTGAGGATAAGCGGACCTGCTAATGGATGGATGGACATAGCAACCAAAAAAAGTCAAAATAGTCAGCACGAAAATGAACAGAACAGTTTAGTTTAGTTTAGTTTATTCATTTTTTCCTTTCGGACACATTACAGTTTACATCAATCACATCACATCATTTGCAACATTGACATCCGAAAGAAGGGCTGACGGGTAGAAGCCGAAGCTTATTCGAGACCCGTCCCCATCGACCCATTACTATAACGCATCAATCATATACATTATTTAGAATAGTCATTAATTTTTATCGTTATCCATCCCATACTATCCCAGACACTGCTCGCTCAGTTCATCTTGAATGTCCGTGTGTAGATTGTGGCTAGTCCCAGTCATTTGGCACTGGTGAGTCGGTCCCCAGACGCCACCAGCAAGCCCACCCCGCCAGGCGAGCAGCCAAGGCAAGCGCAATTCTTCTCTTTCACCAGTAGGGTCTTCGCTGACCTCGGATCAGCTTTCACACATGTGCTTTCCAGAAGAGTAGATCGGCTTGCATTCAGCCCATTGCTTTCAAGCAATTTCAGCACTCGATTCTGGTCAGGTAGCACCACTGGTTGCTAGCATGTTGTGGATCTGATGACTCCTGTGCGCTGCCCAGCCTAGCTCACCCAGCAGAGCGGCCCACGCCAGCTGCATTCCAGGAACCAGACCACCAACCCCCATTTTGCGTATTGACAGCAGATTCATTGGAGCCACAATACAGCCTTATCATGTAGCCTTGACTGTTAGAACAAATGTCCAAACGGAATTCGAGCCAGACAATATTTAGATTCAAACGGGAACAGCAATACATGTTATCAATGCAGGTGTATAAACAAGAGTTAGCCTTGGCAAAGTCAGCAAATAATCATATACAACTCCAGCTTTGGGTAATTAGTGATGTTGTTGTTATTGTTGTTGTGATATTGTGAATTACTGTTGTCTCTCAAGCGCTGCCAATTCCTCAGCTCCTTTCACGATTCGTGTTTTTAGTTGACCAGAGTTATCTTTAGTTTGAATAAAAATTCGGCAGTCTTTTGTCCACGTGCTTTCGATAAGTCCATTCTTTCTCATTTGTCGAGCCTTTTTGGCGATGTCAGCATTTCGTTTGGTGAGGTTTTCGTTGATGTAGACATGTTTCCCACGAAGCTTGTGACGGTCTCTCAGAAGAGCAATCTTTTTCTTTCTGTCAACAAACCTGATCAGAACGGCCGGTGGTCGTGTCCCTCCAGTTGGAAGCGAAAAGCACATCTGAATGTGCGCAGGATCAACAGTTAATCCCAAATCTCTGAGTTGAAGTGTCACTTGCTGTTCCACAGTCTCGTTCCCTGAATATTGGTCAGAATCTTCCGTGCTCGTGCTAGCCGCAGCTCTCAAAGGGCCACGGCGCGGATCTTGATACCGGTGACTATCACATCGTTGATACGAAGATTTTGTTCCAAATCATCCACTTTTTGTTCCAAGGCAACAATGCGTCGATCTTTTTCCTGTGTCTCTTTCTTCATTTGCTGTATTTCCTGAAGAAGTGGCTCAATGCTCTTCTTCATTTCAAGTAATTCGGCAACCATTCCACTGAGTTTTTTAAGAGAAGATTTTATCTCCTCAATCTCGTCAGCTCTTTTTCCGCCAGGCATTCTGCAACAATGTAGTTAAAAATCCCAATGTAAAAATCAACAAGTAGTTAGATTCACGAGCGAGTGCAGGAGCAAGTACAGATGCGTCCTTCCTCAACAGATGCGTCCTTGAATTGTCATTGTCAATTGAACAGTCATCCTTCCTGTCATCAGTCTGGATACCGGCAAATTGTATTCTCCGAAGCGACATAATCTTCAATTTTGGGATTTCTTTCTTAATGAATCGATTTCTACTTTATATATATATATATATATATATATATATATATATATATATATATATATATATATATATATATATATATATATATATATATATATATATACCCTGCGATTGGTTGGCAACCAGTCCAGGGTGTCCCCCGCCTACTGCCCAGAGCCAGCTGAGATAGGCGCCAGCAGCCCCCGCGACCCTTGTGAGGAATAAGCGGTCAAGAAAATTGATGGATGGATATATATATATATATATATATATATACAGTGGGGCAAATAAGTATTTAGTCAACCACATATTGTGCAAGTTCTCCTACTTAAAAAGATTAGAGATCTGTAATTGTCAACGTGGGTAAAGCTCAACCATGAGAGACAGAATGTGGGAAAAAAACTCAGAAAATTACATTGTTTGATTTTTAAAAATTTATTTGCAAACATGGTGGAAAATAAGTATTTGGTCAGCTACAAAGAAGCAAGATTTCTGGCTGTCAAAGAGGTCTAACTTCTTCTAATGAGGTCTAACAAGGCTCCACTCGTTACCTGTATTAATGACGCCTGTTTTAACTCATTATTGGTATAAAAAGACACCTGTCTACAACCTCAGTCAATCACACTCCAAACTCCACTATGGCCAAGACCAAAGAGCTGTCGAAGGACACCAGAGACAGAATTGTAGACCTGCACCAGGCTGGGAAGACTGAATCTGCAATAGGTAAAACGCTTGGTGTAAATAAATCAACTGTGGGAGCAATTATTAGAAAATGGAAGACATACAAGACCACTGATAATCTCCCTCGATCTGGGGCTCCATGCAAGATCTCCCACCGTGGCGTCAAAATGATAACAAGAACGGTGAGCAAAAATCCCAGAACCACACGGGGGGACCTAGTGAATGACCTACAGAGGGCTGGGACCACAGTAACAAAGGCTACAATCAGTAACACATTGTGCCGCCAGGGACTCAAATCCTCCACTGCCAGACGTGTCCCCCTGCTGAAGCCAGTACACGTCCAGGCCCGTCTGCGGTTTGCTAGAGAGCATTTGGATGCTCCAGAAGAGGACTGGGAGAATGTGTGATGGTCAGATGAAACCAAAATAGAACTTTTTGGTAGAAACACAGGTTCTCGTGTTTGGAGGAGAAAGAATACTGAATTGCATCTGAAGAACACCATACCCACTGTGAAGCATGGGGGTGGAAATATCATGCTTTGGGGCTCTTCTTCTGCAAAGGGACCAGGACGACTGATCTGTGTAAAGGAAAGAATGAATGGGGCCATGTATCGAGAGATTTTGAGTGAAAATCTCCTTCCATCAGCAAGAGCATTGAAGATGAGACGTGGCTGGGTCTTTCAGCATGACAATGATCCCAAACACACAGCCAGGGCAACAAAGGAGTGGCTTCGTAAGAAGCATTTCAAGGTCCTGGAGTGGCCTAGCCAGTCTCCAGATCTCAACCCCATAGAAAATCTGTGGAGGGAGTTGAAAGTACGTGTTGCCCAACGACAGCCCCAAAGCATCACTGCTCTAGAGGAGATCTGCATGGAGGAATGGGCCAAAATACCAGCAACAGTGTGTGAAAAGCTTGTGAAGAGTTACAGAAAACACTTGGCCTCCGTTATTGCCAACAAAGGGTACACAACAAGTATTGAGATGAACTTTTGGTATTGACCAAATACTTATTTTCCACCATGTTTGCAAATAAATTCTTTAAAAATTAAACAATGTAATTTTCTGAGTTTTTTTTTCCCACATTCTGTCTCTCATGGGTGAGCTTTACTCATGTTGACAATTACAGGCCTCTTTAATCTTTTCAAGTAGGAGAACCTGCACAATTGGTGGTTGACTAAATACTTATTTGCCCCACTATATATCACGAGAGACCTTAAAAGGAACTAATAATAATAATAATAATAATAATAATAATAATAATGTTACTATTATTATTATCATATTCATATTATATCAAATATATTTGGATATCATGCACAGTAAATTTCAGAGAATAACTTTTACACTTAAAAAAACAAAACAAAAAAACAAACAAAAAAAAAACACACTCAAGGGTTGCGGAACAATCCCACAACCTTCAGCATGGCAAACGGCCACTCTACCACTTGAGCTATGCCACACCTACTGTTTTAACATATTGCTGCTGTGTCCAAAAGGAAAACAAAAATGGTCTTGGAGGTACAAGGATTCCACCTGACACCAGTGATATACTGACACACAGTAGGAGCGACATGGCTTAGCGGGTAGATTGGCCATCTCCGAACCTGAAGGTTTTGCGATCATTCCTCAACCCTTGAGTGATTTTTATTTTTTTTTATAATTTAATATTTTACTTTTACCCTGTTTAGAATGGGACCAAATATAATCTTTAGAGTAAAATTTACTCTACAAAATGTATTGTGTGGTGTGAAAACAGTTGTTATTATTATTATTATTATTATTATTATTATTATTGTTGTTGTTGTTGTTGTTGTTGTTGTTGTTATTATGCAGGGTGTCTGGGCTCTCCCTTAGATATAGGGTAAGAAGCTCGGTCATCAGGGAGGGACTCAGAGTAGAGCCTGCTAAGGTGGCTCGGGCATCTGGTCTGGATGCTTCCTGGATGGCTCCCTCGAGAAGCGTTCCAGGCATGTCCCCCCCCCCGGCGGAGAGCCCAGGACACGTTGGAGAGACCATGTCTCGACTGGCATGGGAACGCCGTAGGAGCTGGAAAAAGTGGCAGGGGACAGAGAAGTCTGGGCTTCCCTAAAGCTGCTCGCCCTGTGACCTGACCCCGGATAAGCAATAGAAAATGGATGTATGGATGGATGGATGGATAGCGCATAAAGTTTTCTTCTCCCTTTTTTTTTTTCTTTTTGTGGGGGGGAGCTAACAGATTCTGATTAAAATTTCCTTTTCTATCCTATTCGAGCGAAATGACCCGGAAGTACTTGGGGGAGAGTATCATTCAAAGTCTACAAATGCTTCGGAAAAGTGCCCAAATGCCACCTTTAAGCCATCTTTAGAAGAAGGTTACTTCTGGCAAAACTTTATGAAAAGATATATCACCCATAATTCTTTACGGCAATAATATTTAAAGCAACAGGACACTAACATAATTGAGGGACAACCAAAGATGCTCAGGTTTCATGCTCAAGTCTTTTAAAAATAATAATAAAAAAAAAAACTCTCACTTATGGTTGTTTTGTTGTGTTTCTGTAAAGCGCTTTGTGACACCTCAGGATGGCTGTTAGAAAGTGCTATATAAATAAAGATAAACTCAGTGCTTCTCAATTATTTTCTGTCATGCCCCCCCAGTAACAAGAAAACATCCCCCCCCCCCCCCCGACTATAAATAGTTTGCAAAATTGTTATAAGCAAATCTCTGCATAACACTGTATCCGTATTAACGTATAAGAGAATAAAAAAAGAAAGAAATATGGACCAACTTACAACAAAGAATAGCTTTATTAATTAACTGTAAACGAAAAGATTTAAAGTGCATCTGAAATTCAAAAATAAAATTAAATCTTTAATTAAACTATAAACATTTTTTGACTGACCATGTCAAACCATATGATACGGAAAAATAAAATTACATAAAATCAATAAATAATAATACATTCAAACTGATCACCAACATTAAAAAAAAAATTAACCTGCAAAAAAAAAAAAAAAAAATCATTTGTGCTGATTTTTATTTTTTTTTCTGTGTGCAAAGCGCGCATGCTCAGTGCAAACAAAACCCCTACACCACCGAGCAAATGCTCCCTGTGCACACTCTGCCAATAATGAGAGCGCCACTGCCCCCTAATGTAGTGGAGGTGCAATTGCACTTTATTCTAGGACAGTAAAATAAATAAATAAATAAAAAAGCATGTCCCCCCAGGTCAATGCGCCCCCCTTTATGGAGTCTCGCTCCCCACTATTTGAGAAGCACTGAGATAACCTGACTTGACCTAATAAAAATAATAATAAAAACTTTTTTTTTGTCTCAAGTGGAACCAATAAATACCTTGTATACATTCACAGCAAAGGGAAAGGTGTGGTTCCACACAGAGAAGGGGTAATTCCAAATTCAATGGAAAACCGTCATCAATGATCCCTCACAAAAACAATCTGTATCTTTTTCATTTTATTTTGCAGGTAAAGTCCGCATGCTAGACTTATGTCAGCAATACTTGTCGCCGCGCAACGACATCAGTTCTGATCGAAAGGAGCAACTTTTCATCTCTACTTGACCTGGTGAAATGTTCCAACAAAGGTTAAGAGGAAAGGTGGCATAAAAGGTTAGGAGATGTGACTTTCCAAAGCTGCCCACGGTGTCCTTACACTACCTTTGTGACAAAAACCTGTGATCTATTCTCCCTGCTGCTCTCTTTCATGAGCGTATGAATGGTAAAGTACTGTAAGATTAGAAACGAAAAGGACAAAGTGAAATTCAATACACTGCTCATTTTCTCAATTTCTCAAAGTGCTTCCAATTCTCATTGAGGCAGAAAAGGCTCAGCTGATGAAAAATTGATGTTAAGGGGGAAAAAAAACAGTAGTGGAAATGATTTTGTCACACACTCACTGACTGATCGTCTATTAGCATGCTAAGGGGTGAATGAGATTTGAAAAGTGTTTAAAAAGTTGTACTTGCGAAAAAAAGGCACATTTATTACAGCATGTTTGCAGTTGACAGCAATTTTGATATGAAAACAAGTGTGCACATAAGCGATGTGCATGGGTTAGGGTTAGCATGCGCTCTATGGCAAAGTTGTCAGATCTTCCTTGTGATTTCTCGGTCAGGTATTTCAAGACGCCGATATCTCTCTTCGAAGCAAACAAAGGAGGTTTTAATTTTTTTAGTGAAGGGTATCTTCACTCCCCCACTATGCAATTTTGCCCAAAAACAAAAGGAAATACGCGTCACTGTTGCTGCAGATGTAAGGAAAAGACCAAGTTGCTTCACTCACTTCGGCCGATTGTCGGCAAAACCAAAATTTTGGACATTATTCCTGTCAAGCAAGGTAAGAATGAGTTAATATTAACTCATTGTTTCAATGTTTTATTGGCATTTATAGTAAAGAGTAAGTCAACAAACATGTGGATGGTTAGCTACCCGGAGCTATCATTAGCCTTTGGCTAAAACCATCAATGGAGAACATTACCTTAGTGCAGACGTAGTGATTTCTGCTCATTTTGGAGGGATTGATCTGGTCCTGTGTGCAAAGTTTGTTCTGTTGGCATTTGTAGTAAATAGTAACTCAACAAACGTGTGGACGGTTAACTACCCAGAGCTATCGTTAACCTTGGGCTAAAAACAACAACGAAGAACATTACATTCGTGCAGACGTAGTAGTTTCTGGTAGTGCAGAGGTGCCGATACTGCATTAAAACAGTGGTATCGGAAATCGGTGACTACTCACAAGTAACATGCCGATACCATTAATTCCAACTCTAATATAGGATTTTGGATGCAGCATCTTGTGTCTGGCTCATGCACGACATTCGCTGGTATGTGACATGTTCACTGCATACCGATCTAAGATATCCTATTTGCCCTTGAATGCTCTGAACCAATGGCAGAACAGCTTTTTCATGTTGAGGAAAAAAAAAAACCTTAAGTATCGGTATGGTATCGGTATCGGCCGATACTGCAAAGCTGGGTATCAGTATCGGGGGCCAAAAAACGGTATCGGAACAACACTAGTTTCTGGTCATTTTGGAAGGATTTGACTGGTCGTGTGTGTGGTCCACCACAAAGTTTGATCCAGTGCAGACATTTTTCAAAGTTGTTTGAGGGTTTAGGGAATGGAATAAACCGGACAGTGTCTCTCTCTCGTGTCTCACTAATGCTGGATTCTCACCAAATCCGAAAAGGCGAACTGGAAAGCTTCCTTCGCGAGCGTTTTACCGCGTAAAGTTTTTTGGAACGATTGCCCCTCATTCACACTTTTCTTGCGCTCCGGAGCGGAGGAGGCGTGTCCCTTAGTGAACAAGGACCGTGGAGCACTTTAGCGAGTCAAGCAAAAGTGAGCAACGCCAACTACTTCCACTTCTTTCCTGGAACTAAACAGCCGTGGCACTATTTTCTCCTTTTTTGAGGTACGTGATATCGCTTTCGCTTTTTTAGTGGCAATCTGGCGGCCGCCAGTTGCGCTAAAAATAACTTTGACATGGATGATAAACATTGCTGCTTCCTCGGTACAGTTCATTAGCAAGTAAACAGACTTACCAGCACTTGAATGCTACTTATTTGCTCACCATTCTGTGCCAGCTGGCGTGTTGTTGCACTCGGGGTGACAATAGAAAGGACACTGTGTGTGACGTAGCCAGTACCTGAAGCCGATTGGCTGCCGCGAGGCGAAAAAAGTTCAACTTTTTTAACTTTGGCGAATATGCAATTGTGCGGATTTTTGTCACGAATGTGCGGATTTTCGCTGCTGCGCACTGCGTCCCAGCGTGCGAAACGCGTCCTCCGCGCCGCCCCACGCACTTTCGTTCCGTTGCATGCGAACTCCATTGACTACATTGCAAACGCGCCGCCGAAATGCCTTCCCCCGCTTTTGGTGAGAACGCAGCATTACGCAAGCCGTGACTACAGCAGGACGCCGGTTACTCGATCGGGATAACGGCCATCACTCTTACACAAGCCGTGACTACAGCGTTTAACAATTTTACTGATTTTTTCTCGGCTTTGAACAACCACGCAATGCACTACCGGGAGCGGAATTGCTTTTGTTTGTCCGCAGCAAAACGCACGTGCTGTCTTGCATCTTGATTGGTTTACTAGGTCATGTGGCCATGGTTTACGGTAAGGTCAATTCCCTTGCAGTGCATGTTGTAACAGATTTAGTTGGGAGTGTCGCTGATGATGACGTCATCAGGTGACGCCTACATACAAGCGCTTGCCCTGAATTCCCGCCAGTTGGGATACCGACGTGGAAGAAGAAGGACATTGCTTGCAAGCTCCTTTTAGTTTTCGTGTCGACTCGATTCATTTCTTTTTGTAACATTGAGTGAAGTGTGGTTGGTTGCACGGCTCATCCTGCAACCGTGTGACGTTCTACCGGGTGACTGGGCTCTTTGCACAGCTTGACCACTTCCTGAACTGACCATCACTCCTTTGTTTCCTGTCTTTCATGATTGGAGAAACTGATTAATCTGGGTGTGTCTGGCCATTGTTGTGATGGTTACGGAGGTCAGGCACACCTGGATTAATCATTGTGTCCACTCATGAAATGAAATGAAGGAGTGGTATTGAGTTCAGAAAGTAGTGGATTTGTGCAAAGAGTCCATTCTTTATAAGAGAATAAAAGATGAACCCCTACTTTGGCGTGGATGTCAGTTCTTGCTTCGTCTATTCTCTCAACTGCACTGAGCTGAAATGGTACAATATGCACGCTCCGGCCCCCCAATGACAGCGGTAATCAGCACTGGTGGTAACATTCCCCCCCCCCCCCCCCCCCCCCCCCCCTTTTTTACAGTAAATTGCATTTTAAACTAAGAATAATGTTATCCCTTGTTTGAGATCTTTCCAACTACTAGTTGAGCTAGGAGTGTAGCACAACATGTAAGTATCGTATTATCGTAAATAGACTTCTATTTACATAGCACTTTAACAACACCATATGGTCTGCCAGGTCTACTGGGAGCAAATCGGGTTTGAGTGTCTTGCTCAAGGACACTTCGACATGGTCACCAGAGGTGAGGATCAAACTAAGAACCTCACGGATGGTAAACCACCACCCTACCACTGAGCCATGCTGCCCCCAGTCTAGATAAGAAGAACTTCAGTGGCTGACGTTTCTTTGAGTGCAGAAGAGCAACAGGGACTAAGAATATGAAAATTATTACTACATTGGAACTTCAAACAACAGTCCAGCTATGTTTCCGTTGAGGATATTACATTATGGCATGTTTAAGAACCCAACAAGAAAGTTCAATTTAAAAAAACAAAAAACAAAATAATAGGACAAATCTTTGAGTGATTCAAAAAGAATGACCCTATTTCATGATCAAATATTTCGTAAGTAAATGTATGAATCAGAATGACGAAGTGGGCGTTTGAACGATCAGATTCCCCAGTTTTCTATAATTGTCACGTGACACTGACAGACTCATGCATCTGGCAGCGACAGCAAAAAAAACAACAACAAAAAACAAAAAAAAACAACAACTGCTCTTTGTGCTTGGCCTCCTATGGAGAGAAATTTGTGTCTTTATTTTCAATCAAACAAAAAAGGAATTTGCAATCAAAAAAAAATTTCAATCAAACAAAAAGGGGATTTGCAATCAAAAAAAATTTCAATCAAACAAAAAGGGGATTTGCAACCTCAAATAAATTTTAATCAAACAAAAAAGGGTTTTCATATAAAATAAAAATTTGCAAACAAAAAAAAAATTTCAAACATGGATTTGAATTTTAATAAAATCTTTTGCAAGCATTTTTTTCGTTTTGTTTGCGAATCTGTTTTTTGGTTGCGAATCTGTTTTTTGGTTGCGGATCTGTTTTTTGATTGAAACCTGTTTTTTGGTTGCGAATCTTTTTCTGTGTTGTGTGGGCGGGGTCCTCCGTTCAACCGATGATGGAAGCCTTGTCATTGGTCAGCTTGGAAGCCGCTGCGACAACTTTCATTGGTCAGATAGGAATGGGGGTGTGACAATGTTCGTCTGACTATTTCCTGGTTCATTTTGTCCAGTCGCCGCCAGCATCGAGGTAAATATGACCCCCCCCACTTCTAGTTTTCCGTTTTGTTTATCTGACATTTATCTAAAAGCAACCCTTGATCTATCGTTTATCCGGTGATTTGTTCTAACCATTACAATTAACGTAATCACTCACTCAGCATTGCTTAGCCATGTTAGCTAGCTAGGTAACTGATGGTCCGATACATGAGTCAGTCATGAAGCTATGTTGTTGGCAGTCAAAACACAAATATACGGCTAATTTGGGATAGCTGTTAGGATGAAGTTTTGTTTTTGTTTTTTATACTCATAAAGAAACCTTTGCATTTGTTTCACATACAGGCAGGGCTGGGAATCGAATTTATTTACACTAGCTGCTTTCCCTAAATCTTGGATGTTTGAAGTAGAGATTAAATTCGTGATAATTCTGTGATTATTATTTATTGGTCCTGGTTGTTTACTGTATGAGTCAGATTGAAACAGAAGGGGAATCTGAGTTGTAGGTGTACTTTTGCAATTACACTGACTAGATTTTTTCTTTTAGAGTGCGAGCAGACCAAGGGGTAGAAAATGTAGACATAGCGAGATGCATGTTTACTGTAAGAGGAGCAGGCCAGGGCAGTTTTATTGCTGGTAAAAGCGTACATAACCAGAGGAAAAAACTTTATATGAGTAAAAGTTCTTGGAGTTACTGTAGCTTTCATAAATGTATTTGATATTACAGATCCAGCAAGCTGAAGAGACACTACCCTTGGACCATCACGGTGAACACGGGATCGTTATACCTGACATCCACTGTCGTTTACCTGAGGAAAGACTTGTTGCTTTACGGCAAATCAATCCAAACAAGGAGTCCTTGAGTTTTGGTCGCGTCATTTATTTGCAGACTCTCAATGTTGCTTCGAGTGCTAGTGTCTCGCGGCCCAAAGGGTCATTTAAATTTATGTAAAAAATGAAAATAAATTCCTGTGTAAAACAGTTTGACTTTTATTTCATAAAAAAAAGCATGCATATGAACTAACAACCAGTCAATTATTCAGCATTTTATAGATTTTATACAGACATTTTTCTCAAGAAATGATTGGCCTGCCAACAAGAAATCAAGAAAGCTCAGAAAATGAACTGTTAAACTTAAAACAAACATTTTGGTAGGAACAGCCTGTAATTACTCAAAAAAAATGAAATGGATGTGATTTTTTTTTTTGCCCTTTCAATTACACTGTGTCAAATCTGGCATCAAAGGTGATAGCAGTCAGTAGATGTGATTTAAAGGAATGGTAATCACTCATATGAGCAGTTGGAAATGTAATGGTGTTTGTGCAGGGGGTAACATAATGTGTTACCTGGCATTTGTACCTCACAATTGTGGTCAAAGTTTATTGATATTTTAAATTGCTCTCTGTCTGACATAAGCAGGTGCTTGTGGCCCTGCTCAGTTATCCACAGCATCACCTCATGAAGAGAGGTGACCAACCACCAACTTCATCTTCTGCATCTAAAAAGTAAAGAAAAGTGTGCTTGAATTAAGTACCAAACATGTAAAAAAAAAAATCTGACAAAGTTATGTTTGACACATGTTTTGAACATTATTGAAACAGGAAAACTACAATGAAACAATCACAGGAACTAAATGTATTTATATTACGTAATCTGTCACTTCCTCTGTATTTCAAACACCCAAGACATAATAAATGTAGCAGAGGCTACTTATTTCAATGACCAGAACTTCTCATAAGTGATTAATAATTAGCATTTTATTAATGTAATGATGTAATGTAATAAAATAATCATGAATAAGCATAATAACAGCTATCTCAGCAGGCCGTTTATTTGGGCCGTTTCTCGTACCAACAAAACATCACGATTCATGACTAGACTAACCAAAATCAAACGGTTACGTGGCCTGGATCCTAGTAGTAGCAGTGTCACCGCTTTGACGGTGCATGAGTTCCCCCTCTTTTTCAACCTGACTCGTACAGTAAACAACCAGGACCAATAAATAATAATCACAGAATTATCACGAATTTAATCTCTACTTCAAACATCCAAGATTTAGGGGAAGCAGCTAGTGTAAATAAATTCAATTCCCAGCCCTGCCTGTATGTGAAACAAATGTATGTATGTATGTATCATGTATCGGACCATCAGTTACCTAGCTAGCTAACATGGCTAAGCAATGCTGAGTGAGTGATTACGTTAATTGTAATGATTAGAACAAATCACCGGATAAACGATAGATCAAGGGTTGCTTTTAGATAAATGTCAGATAAACAAAACGGAAAACTAGAAGTGTGGGGGGGGGGTATATTTACCTCGATGCTGGCGGCGACTGGACAAAATGAACCAGGAAATAGTCAGACGAACATTGTCACACCCCCATTCCTATCTGACCAATGAAAGTTGTCGCAGCGGCTTCCAAGCTGACCAATGACAAGGCTTCTATCATCGGTTGAACGGAGGACCCCGCCCACACAACACAGAAAAAGATTCGCAACCAAAAAACAGGTTTCAATCAAAAAACAGATTCGCAACCAAAAAACAGATTCGCAACCAAAAAACAGATTCGCAAACAAAACGAAAAAAATGTTTGCAAAAGATTTTATTAAAATACAAATCCATGTTTGAAATGTTTTTTTTTGTTTGCAAATATTTATTTTATATGAAAACCCTTTTTTGTTTGATTAAAATTTATTTGAGGTTGCAAATCCCCTTTTTGTTTGATTGAAATTTTTTTTTGATTGCAAATCCCCTTTTTGTTTGATTGAAATTTTTTTTGATTGCAAATTCCTTTTTTGTTTGATTGAAAATAAAGACACAAATTTCTCTCCATAGCCTCCTAGCTCTCCTGCCCTCAAAGTTTGTGATATTTTTTGTCTCTGGGGGTTTGTAAAACAAAAGTCTTTGTTCCGCCATTACCAACTGACCTGGAAAACTTAAAACGTCGAATAAAACAACAACAATTCAATTGATCCGATATGCTTCAACGTGTTTGGGAAGAATTCTCAAATCGTATTGATGTTGTTCTTGCTTGCAAGTGGAGGCCATATTGAGCACCTGTAACGTGAAATAAAACTTGACTGTTAGTAGAATACTTTTATTTTAAGTGTTATTTTTTGCTATTTTTCCTTATTATTATTACTGTCATTCTTTTTGAATACTTTATTAACCTAAAAGTACTTGTTATTGGTATCGATATCTGCGATACTGGCACCAGTATCAATTGATACCAAAATCTCAAGTATTGCACATTTCTACCTGTGAGTAGTGTTATCTTACCTGTGTGTTTCCACTGCATTTGTGTGTGAATATTCGCTATTTGATGGAATATGTATCACTCCTGAATTTGATGCAGAGGGAAAAAATTTCCCCTACTCCGATACACCCGCATCCCCCCCAAAAAATGAATATGTATATGTGTGGTGCATTAAAAAAGGAAATGGAGGGACAAAGTGGTGGGGCAGGGACACAGATGGGATGGACCACAGCGCTGCCAGGCACTGCAGTCCATCCCCCCTGATGGCTCCCCGCCCCAACTCACCCCTCCCCTTGGACATGAAGTGCATTAAAATTGGAGGGGAGTTGAAGGGTGAAGACGGTGTTTCCACCCTTCCCCACCCCACCAAGAAATGTGTTGTGTGCCCTATGTGTATATTTACAAAGTGTATAGTGCAAAACTAGTGAAGTGAGTAAGAGGAGCGACCAGCGGGGCCTCACCCAACCCGGCGGGTGTAGGTGGCACGCCCGCCCCCCAGCCCCCCCCCCATCTGGCACCACGATAGGCGGACAGGGCCAGCGCAGCAGGGCTACTGGACAGCCTACCGGCCACCGGAGCCCGCCCGGGGTGCCAGGAATTCTACCGGAGTGGGGCAGGCCTCAAACCCCCGCCCGGCCCCGGAGCCCGACGCCCGGGCCGGGGAGGGAGCCCCAGACCCAGGGAGAGGGAGGGGGAGGGGGCGGGGGGCAGACAGGGAAGGGGGGAGGGGGAAGTGGGGAGGAGACGACAAGAAGGCGAAAGGGCGGCTGCAGGGCAGGAGGGGGGGGGGGGGGGGGGGGGGGAGGGCGACAAGGGAAAAGGGATCGGGAGGCAGAGGAGGATGGGCGGGGGGAGGCGAGGAGGGAGAGGCGACGGGGGGGAGGAAGGGGGAGGGGAGAGGGAACCACGGGGCACACCAGAGGCCCACCCGCCCCGAACCGCGCCGCCGGGCACGGAGCAGCGGACCGCGCCGGGACGGCACCGCCCCGGGCACCAGGGAAAGCACCCCAACACCGCACCCCACAGGGGGCACAGGGAGCGGCCAAGACGCAACCGCTACCGAGCAGACAACGGGGGGGGTTGTAGAGCCGCCCCCGCCCGACCACGGGGGACGGCGTCAAGAAAATTGACTAATTAGCATGCAGTAACACCAAGTGTTGATGCTTAGTGCCCACTAGAAATAAATCTTAAAGAGTTAGTGAGTATAGTGTCGTATAGTGTGGTGTGCTCGAGCCCACTAGCAGCAACTAGGTTCCTGACTATATAAAAATAAAAACAATCAGATACAAAATACCAAATACAGAAGCAGCGAAAACAGAAGTTGTAACGATGTGGTGGCTCTCGTTAACAGGCAGAATCTAGGCAGGATTAAGTTGCCAAATTAAGATTAAAATATTCTATGTACATAGACCATATTTGTTTAAATCTTGATACTTGATTTTTATTTAAGGCAGAGATTTTTTCCATTGAGATATAATTTATTAGTAAGTTTAACCAGTGGTCGATATTTAGAGATTGTTTATTTTTCCAATTGACAAGGATTATTTTTTTAGCAATAGTAAGGGCTATAAGTATAGATTGAGATTGTTTACATGGTAGCTCAGTTATTGTTAAGTCACCTAGTAAACACAATCTTGGAGATAAAGGAAGCCTACAGTTTAATATATCAGCGAGCTTTTCCAAGATTTTAGTCCAGAAATGCAGCACTGGAGTACATGACCATAAAGCATGAAGATAAGTATTGGCAGTGTTTTGTGAGCACTGGAGACAAATGTCGGAGTCAGAGAGTCCCATTTTTTTCATCATATATTGTGTAATATATGTTCTATGAAGTATCTTATATTGGATAAGTTGCAAATTTGTCTGTTTGGTCATTTTAAATACATTTTCACAGATTTGGGTCCAAAAGTCTGGTTCCGGAACTATAGACAAGTCTTTTTCCCATTTTAAAGTCGGTAAATACGTTTTATTTGTGTATAAAAATAACTTATATATTTTTGATATTTTCTTTATTGTTGTTGGAGAAAGCTTTATAATATCTTTAGCTAAGACAGGCAGTTGGAGAGTATCCTGAAGTGTTGGGATTTGTTTCTTAACCATATTTTTAACTTGCAGATAATGTAAGAAATTTCCGTTTTTTATTTCATATTTTTGGACCAAGGTTGTTATACGATATAAACTTATTATCTGAGAAAAGATGATGAAGGTGTGTAATTCCTTTCTGCTCCCATAAGCTTAAATGGAACGACTGATTATTAAGTTGAAAGTCGGGGTTATGCCAAATGGGAGAGAGCCCACAGGGCGCCAATTGGGAGTTTGTAATTTCTAATGCCTTCCACCAGGCAGTCAGGGTGGCGGCTATCATTGGGTTTTTAAAACAATTATGTCGTTTTATTGATTTTGTAATAAAGAGTAAATCTAACAGTCTAAGATTATTACAATCCTTCTGCTCCAATTCCAAACAACAGTTAGTATCTCTGTTGGGTTGTGTCCATAGCACAAGATATTGTAGTTGATTAGCTATATAATAGTACATAAAGTTTGGTGCCTCTAAACCTCCTTTAGATTTACTTTCCTGAAGAGTAGATAGACTAATTTTGGCTTTTTTTATATTCCAATAGAATTTTATGATAGCAGAGTCCAGCGATTGGAACCAGTTAGACGTAGGTTTAAATGGAATCATTGAAAATAAATAATTTATCTTTGGTAAAACTTTCATTTTTATAGTAGCTATCCGTCCTATTAAAGAGATCGGAAGATTATTCCAGCGCTCCAGGTCACTGCGGATGCTATCCAATAATGGTAAAAAATTTAAAGAAGTTAATTCAGTTAACTTAGGTGAAATTTTAACACCTAAGTATTTTAAATTACCTGTAGGAAAGGAGTAGCGTGGATCCTGACTTGTAGGGTTCCATGAATTTTCTGTAATAGGTAATAATGTTGATTTTGTCCAGTTAATAGAGTAATCTGATAAGTGAGAGAATTTAGTTATAAGTTAAATGCTTCCCCTAACGAGATAGCAGGTTCTTCTAAATAGAGTAATATATTTTATGTTCTATTGCCCCGGAGTGGATTCCTTGGATCCGTCTATCCTGACGTATAGCTAATGCAAGCGGCTCAATAAATATAGCAAATAATAAAGGAGACATTGGGCACCCTTGTCTTGTACCCCTTTGTAGAGTAAAACTCTGTGATGTAATCCCATTAGTAGTAACTGTAGCTTTAGGAGAATCATATAATATTGAGACCCATTGAATGAATGACTCCCCGAAGCCGAATTTATTTAAGACAGCAAAGAGGAAGGACCAGTTAACTTTATCGAAGGCTTTTTCTGCATCCAGCGAAATAACAACTGCCTTTTTATCATACCGCTGTGACATACTAATCAAGTTAAAGAGCCTCCTAATATTATTAGTAGAATGACGACCTTTAATAAAACCTGTTTGATCGCTATGAATAATTGTCGAGCTTACTGTCTCTAGTCGAGATGCCAAGGCCTTAGCGATAATTTTAATATCGGTATTAATTAGTGATATCGGTCGGTAACTTGACGGGAGGGTGGGGTCTTTTTCTGGCTTTAATAAAAGTTTAATTGCTGCTATATTCATGTCTTGACATATATCACCCATACTTTTAATTTCAGTTACTACTCTTAGAAATAATGGAGCAAACATTAACCAGAAATGTTTAAAAAATATAGCCGGATAGCCGTCTGGACCAGGTGCTCTGCCATTAGGCATACTGTCTAAAGTACGATACAACTCATCTATAGTAAGCGGGGCATCTAGAATATCTTTATGTTCAGTAGATAACTGAGGTATATTTAAGCTATTTAGGAATACCTCAATATGTTCAGGGTTAGGTCTATTAATTTCTGAGTATAGATTTCGATAATAGTTATAAAAAATATGGTTAATTTCTTCTGGTGATTGTGTGCATTCACCATTTATATCTTTAATAGCCGTTATAAGAGATTTTTCCCGATTCCGTTGAAGTTGATTTGCCAGAAATTTACCTGATTTATTATTATGTTCAAAATTATTATATCTCAACTGTTGTATTATAAACTCTGTCTTTTTAGATAACATGTTATCTAACTGTATTTTTATATTCTGTAGTTCCGTCCATATTTGATTATTTGGGTTTAATGCATATTCATCCGTTAGTTGTTTAAATTTTATCTTCCAGGTATTTTTCTAATTTTTGATCCTGTTTCTTTTTACAAGTTGAATATGATATAATTTTCCCTCTAATTACCGCTTTCCCTGCTTCCCAGAGAAGAGATGGAGATATATTTGGAGAGTCATTTATTTCCAAAAAATCTGCCCATTCCCTTCTAATAATTTTATCAAACTCTACGTCTTTCAGTAGTGAGATGTTAAAACGCCATATCGGGGGTAGTTTAAAGGTAGAGTCAATTTGTAGAGTGAGGGAGACTGGTGCATGATCACTTATAATTATAGAATGTATTTTTACAGCAGTTTTATCAACAATAGAATTATTTGTAAGGAAAAAATCAATTCTTGAGAATGATCGGTGCACCGCAGAGAAGAAAGTAAATTCCTTCTTAGTTGGGTTTTGAAGTCTCCAGCCATCGCTGAGGCCAAAATCCTCCATATATTCATCTATTACTTTAGCGGATCGTAATCGCCTTGTATATATCGTATTATTAGAACGATCTATTAATGGGTTTAAGACCGTGTTAAAATCACCTCCAATAATAATAGTAGAATTTGTTGCTAAATCGAGTAACCGAGAGAAAAATTCATGGAAAAAATCCGGGTCATCATTATTTGGGGCATATAAATTACCAATTGTATATACTTTATTAAATATAGTTACCTGGATAATAATATATCGGCCCTCTAAATCTATTACTATATTATTTAGAGTAAAGAATAAATTCTTATGTATAAGTATAGAGACACCTCTTTGTCTACTATTATAGGAGGCAGAGTAAACTTGACTAAAATTTTTATCTATAAATAATTTTTCTTCTGATTTTTGTAAGTGGGTTTCTTGTAGGAGACAAATATCTGCCTTAAATTTTGAGAGATGGTCTAAAATTTTTATTCTTTTTGCCTGGGAGCGAGCGCCACACACATTCCCGGAGACCAGAACTAATTTCTGCATACCAGCAATATAGACTCAGTCTTATGTATACATCTATATGAGCTGCTTATTAATATTAACATATTGTAGGATAGCAAAAGAGTAATTAGGCAATTTATATAATTTATATAAAGAGAGAGATAACAAGTAGATAAGTATAATAGTGAAGAAACGAGGGGGGAAGTGAGTGTGAAGGCAATCTGTGGGGGATTCAACATAACAATACACCAGTAAATAGTGACCTAAGCGAGATTATTATTTTTATTATTATTATTTTTTTATTTTTTTTAAGAATATATTATTATTATTATTATTATTATTATTATTATTATATAGCCATTACATGATATAAATTCATATTCTCAGTTTCGTAACCCATTATCCATACATATACATACATATACATACACATACATATACATATACATACATATACATATATACACATATACATACACATACATATACATACGTCAAATAATCACACAATACTCGGCTCTACCAATTATCAGTTAGAACAGCCAAGGGGTCGAGGTTGGGTTTCGGAATAGCTGGCCGTCGATATATAATTTATCAACGACCATCGAAGTCCGTTTACCCTCCTGTCTATTTTGTTTCATTATAGGAAACAGTACTTTTCGCCGCTCGTTTATCTCTCTTGGGAATTGATCATTCATCCCGAAAGATGTCCCTTTGAGCTCCCGTCCTTTACTTTTTACCAATTCTTTATGTTTAAAATGTTCGAACTTAGCAATAATAGGACGGGGCTTATTGCCCTTACGAGCTCCGAGCCGGTGTACACGGTGAAAAGAGATATTATTTATCGTCTCCTGAGGGATCTTTAGCGATAATGTCATAATTTTTTTTTATCTCGCTCTCTGGATTATCTGGGGTATTTTCGGATATACCTGAAAATATTAGATTTTCCCGCATACTACGGGATTGAACATCTAAGACCGTTTCCTTTAGCATTTTATTCTCCTTTTTAATCGTCTCCAACTCGGCTGTGACAGCTACGAGAGAGGAGCGTAGCTCGGAATTATCTCGTTGGAGATCGCTTACCTGTTGGCTAACGAATTCCAAACTTGCCTTTAATTCTTTGACGTCCTCGCGGATAAGACAGAGGACGTCAAGTTTTTTATTTATGGAATCCAGCATACTCACCGATATGTCAGCGGTTACTAAATCATCCGTATCTGTTGACGAGTCATTTTTCCTTTTTTTCGAAGGATTGTCACGACTAGCCACCAGATCATCCATCGCGCAGCTATAAAAATAATCGTCAATAAAGCGTTCGAGGTCGTCCACATTGGATAATATTTCAGATCTTTCTTAGAAAAGAAAAAAATCGAATTTATCTTGTCGTTAAATTCGGGTTTAATTAGAAATATAAAGCTAATTCTATTTTAGCAGCAGGGCGCCGCCATGTTAGATTTTCCCAGTCTCGCTACCGGTCTCGCGATAGTCACAGCATCTCGCGATAGCTCTGCCGCCCGATCCCCGCTGAACCCGTGAAGGCGCCCTTTTCCACAATATTCTCGATGTCCGACCATAATCGCCAGTATGCAAAATGGTGTCGGCAGTCTGTGACAATTGAATACTCTGATTATCTGTGCATGAGATAGAGATCGGTGACACAAAATGTTGAAAGAGCCATATTGGACCAAAAACAAACCCTGTATGGAGGGTGCAAAAAATTAAGCCTTATATAATAAGCCTTATAATGAAAGCAACACATGCTGTAAGTGTCTATCTGACCATGTAGGCTATAAATGGTTTGGTTTAGTTTATTCATTTTTTCCTTTCGGACACATTTACAGCTGACATCAAAATGCTTAATGTTCATAATTAAATGTTTATTTCCCATGCAGCGCATACTGAAGGGACTGACGCACCACTTGACTACTCTCTTCCCGACCAGACTTTTGAAATTAAATTAACGGTGATATTTTTTTTGTCGCACGATGAGTGTTAGGTGTTAACGCAGCACATTAACGCCGATAACAGCCCTAGGCAAATTAAAATCATAGGCAGCAAGATAAGGCCGTTGCTGTTAAAGTCAGGTTCACATGTACAGCAGCCAGTTTTTTTAAAGGCATATTTATGCTGCCTTTGAAGCTTCCCCAGCTGCTGATGTATTCCACCCCCCGCTGCTGCGGTCACGGAGCGTGTCTTGCAGTACCTGTGATTTCACATTGCTGTTTTGCTTGCATGTCTATCATAATTGACAAAGCTCAAATAACCCAGATAGTTACTCTCACAGCCTGCATTTACGCCTGTCGGTATCTTCCGAGCACACCACCTCAGCTCTTGTCTAATTTTCGACTGGGTTCTTTCTCCCGTAACCACTTTTGTACCCGCACCCACCCCCCAAGCCCCCATTCTAATCCTGACCTCTCAAAATTCCAACACATGCCTGCTTGCTACCACCATGCTGGGGGGATTTGGAGGGATCATCAAGGGAAGATGATGTGCTTTGTAGCTTTTTAAAAAATATATATTTTTGAACCTGCCTGTGTAATGCTTTATCTCTAACAGTTTAGATGATGCACTGGTGTTCCTTAGGGCTTGTTTAGTGGCTGACAGCATTAAAAAAAAAACACCAAAAAAACAAAACAAAAACCCACATACACAAAAACAGTAACATCATGTCTCTGTGTGCAAAAGTCAAACAACAAAGACTTGTTTCTGAGGGAAATGCGGGTGTGGGCAGAAGAGGAAAAGTGTGCGTGTGTGTTGGGGCGGTTGCAAGGTAAAAAAAAAAAAAAAAAAACAGATTGAAGGTGAGCTTTGAACATGAATAAGGGGAGGAAAAGACAAAGCAAAGCAAAAAAAAAAAAAAAAAAAAGCTAGAAGTGCAACAGAAGGAGAATGCATTTCTGGGTGAGTTTAGACTTGAGGCAATGGCTGTGATCCTTCTTGTTCCTCAACACTTCATGAGTTGCCAAATTAGAGGCACAACTTGTGAAATGCACTTGAACAGGCAATTATTACCCCTCCTATAAATCCTGTGTAAGTGTCAGCTTATTAGGAGATGAATATGCCTGGCATTTAGCTTTTTGTTATACAAACGAATGAAGAGAAACGAGTGTCAGAGGAGAGGCTTGATTAGAAACTGCAAAACAGGCAAAGAGATTAAAGGGTGTAAAAAGCCCAAGGAAAACTGAGAAGCGCCAGCATAATGCAAGATTTGAGTACGTCAGACTTGTCTGCTGCATTCAATTTGCCAACCACACCTCATTTCCACAAGAGAGAGAAAAATGTTTGTGGATTCCACTTGGTGAACGTCAATTGGTTCATAATTCATTCACCATAAGATCCTGCTGTCCAACAGTATTTCTTTGTACAAACTTGTATTTTACTGAAGTTGGAACGTTGTGTCAAATTGTAATAATTTTTTTTATTTTTTTATTTAACCTTTATTTAACCAGGATAGTCCCGTTGAGATTAAAAACCTCTTTTTCAAGGGAGTCCTGGCCAAGAGGCAGCAAAACAGTTTACATTAGAGTTACAAATAAAAGTTTCACTTACAATCACATACAAATTATATAAAACAGTTCCAAATCAATGAGGCAGTCTCAAGTGCTCTTAATCTGGATCTAAAATCGTTCAATGAAACAAGTTCCGTTACTTTCCAGTCCTTTTGCAACATGTTCCATGCAGAAGGGGCAGAGAAAACAAAAGCCTTTTTCCCCAGCTCAGTGCGGGCAAATGGAACAAAGAGCAATAAAAGATCATTGGAACGCAGACCGTAAGAATCAATACTTTTCAATGTGATTAGATTACAAATATAAGAGGGCAGCAATCCAAGCATGGCCTTGTAAATAAAAATGCACCAGTGAGTCAACCTCCTGGTGGACAAAGAAGGCCATCCCACTCGAGAATACAGTTCACAGTGATGGGTCAAGGCTCTACAATTTGTAACAAACCTCAAAGCAGCATGATATACAGAGTCAACCTTACTCAGACACTGAGCTGAAGCGTCCATATACAACACATCTCCATAATCTAAAACAGATAAAAAAGTTGCAGTGACAAGACGCTTTTTGACCTCAAAAGAAAAAACACATTTATTCCGAAATAAAAAACCCAGTTTTAGTTTGAGTTTCTTCACGAGGTTCTCAACATGGGGTTTAAAAGTGTCGTCAAGCAAAATACCAAGATACTTATATGTATGAACCACCTCTATTTCATTTCCCTCCAGAGTGGACACTTTGAGGGGAAATTGTGGGCTTTTCGTTGAATTTGAAAACAACATCAGTTTAGTTTTGTCCGCATTAAGGACCAGTTTTAGTTGCAGAAGTGTGTGCTGCACAACATTAAAAGCTTTCTGCAGAGAAGCAACAGCAGCAGCAGAGCATGAGCCAAAGGAGTAAATTATTGTGTCATTGGCATAAAAATGCATATTAGCGTCCAACACTCTTTGTCCCAGATCATTAATGTACATAATGAACAGTAAGGGTCCTAGCACAGAGCCCTGCGGCACCCCCTTGTGAACACTCAAGAATTCAGAACATATTCATTCATGTTTAATGCATTGGGTCCTGTCACTCAAATAATTTGTGAACCACGAGACTACATCATTTGACAGACCAAAACTGATGAGCCTTTGCTTTAAAACTGTGTGGTCCACAGTGTAAAATGCCTTTGTGCAGCACAGTATGGCTTTTTATCAAGAGCAACAAGTATATCATTAACCACTTTTGTAGCAGCAGTCATTGTGCTGTGCTTTTTTCCTAAAACCTGATTGCAAATTTGAGAGCAGTTCATTTGAGTAGAGAAACTCTTTAAGTTGATCACACACAAGAGATTCAAGAATTTTAGATAAGACACACAAGTTTGATATTGGTCTGTAGTTTGTTAAAACAGCTGGGTCACCTCCTTTTAAGAGAGGACCCACAAAAGCCGACTTCCATACTGCAGGGATTTCTTTGTTTTCAATTGATCGATTAAAAAGTATTGTAAGAGGCATTGCAATAAAATCAGCAGCCATTTTCAAAAAGTAAGGCTCTATCAAATCTGGTCCTGGAGGTTTTCGGTGATTCAGAGTTTTGAGAGCCTTATGAACTTGCTGTACAGTAAAAGGTACAAATCTAAAATGTTCTCCAGAAAACATTTGAGAATTTGTGCAGTGAGGCAAAGAGGCAGCTCCTGTGGAGTCAAACAAAGAACCAGATGACACATAATAAATAGAATACAATGATTCACAAATCCTTTTTAACCTACCGTAATTTCCGGACTATAAGCAGCGACTTTTGTCACACGCTTTAACCCTGTGGCTTATACAATGATGCGGCTAATTTATGCATTTTTTCTAACGGCCACCAGGGGTGTTCAAGCAGAAAAGGTAAAGCCCAATTCACACTGACTGCGGAAAGGATGCATTGCGTTTTCCGTACAGCTTCCGTACGGCTTCCGCAAGGACTACAATTCACACCGCGTGCGTTGCGTGTCCGGAAATCTGCTCCCAACAGACCATGAGATCACGTGGGGTTCACGCTGGAGAGTTGAGTTCACGCAATAACAACCGTGTATAAACAATAGCCACGCTTGCCTGTTGTCACATCGATATGCTTTTTGGACATCATATCTGGAACTTCTACCAATGGATGTTCTACAATGGGTAAGTACGTTTTGTGTTTAGTGTAATTTTGCCGTGTTTAATTTATTCTGAGCTCATTTTTTGTCTTAAATGTCCGAATCGTGTCATACTATGTAGCTAGCTAGCTTCCCTCCCCCCCAAAAATGAGTTCGCAAACGGTTTTATTTTGAAATATACCGGCTTTACCTTGATGTGAGACACCCGTGTAATTTCTTCAGCTTCACGAAATTCCGCATGTGCCGTCCGAAAGAAATAGATTGCGGAAACCTTCCGCATCGCCGCAGTCGTTCCGCACCGCAGACACACCGCACCGCAGCTGATGTGAATTGTCCAACACGTCGACTTGAATGCGTTCTATCCTTGCGGCGTCCGTACAGCCGCGGTACAGAAAACGCACCGCGTCCGTTCCGCAGTCAGTATGAAGACCAATTAACTCTTTGTCTGCCAGATTTGGCAATTGCCGAACCCTACAAACAGACTGTATAGCGCGCCGACGGGAATTGACGAAAGATACGTTTTTAATGGGAATTTACAGAGGAAAGCCTTGACCAGCCGTGGTTGCAGTTGTAAACTGATCCTGTACTGTAATGACTAACTTTGGCCATTAGATGGCAGTGACCACTCTCTTTTGCGTCATCTCAACTCACCCCCAATGGGAAGAGGAGGGGGTGTGACGTTAGTGGCTACTGTTTGAAACAGTAAGGATCAGGCTGGCTTCACGGGCTTCCGTGGATCCGAGATGACACGCGGCATGTCAAAGACATTTTATGATCAGCCCAACTCATCATTGGAGGAGTGGAAACAATCCGGGTGTGAAGAATATGATTACACAGCAAATCAACATCCTCATATCAAGCCAGAAATATGCTAAGGTAAGCGCTAACATGCTACGAGCTAGCTCGCTAACTAGCTTTCACTAGTTCATCAAACGTTTGTGTAGAGGTGACAAACAGCATGTGTAACTCTGCTGATATACACAATAATAACTGTTGCCTAACTCATGTGAATGTACAATTCACAGATCGTTCATCTTGCTACAAGCTCCTTGCCCGATTGTGCATCTTGCTAGAGTTTAAGCCCACCGCAACTTATCGGGCAGAGGTAAAAAAAAAAAAAAAAAAAAAAACACCTCATTACACAACTGCAATAATATAAAATAAAAAACATTCTGAAAGTAAATATATCTAAATATATTTCTATTATTTACAGCTCAGAGAGCCAGGAGTTTTGCGTGAAACCAGCACACCAATCAGGAGTTTGCACTGCCAAATTTGCATATGCGGACAAGACACAGGAATCAAACTAACACGTCTGCAGAAACAGGCCACCAATCAGCAGCGCCGGTTAGCGCAGCGAAATTTGCATGTGCCACAGAAAAGTACCTTGGCTTGGTTGGGAAAAAATTGGGGGAGTGGGGCCCAAATGTATGCTCATTACAGAGTTGGTTTTGGAATAATTATGAAATACATTCCTTCATTCACATTCACATTTTTTTCTTTCCTTTTTTGGTGTCAAGTCTATCCCTGTTGATGTCTGGTGGGTCCAAGGCATGAATAAATTTATAAGTCATTGGGAGAAGTTTAAAAACTATCCGGAACTTGAATGGGAGTAATGATGTGCGATACTGTAAATTTTGGTATCGATCCGATACCAAGTAAATACAGGGCCAGTATCGCCGATACCGATAAATACATTTTGAATATTATGGCATATCTTTTTTTTTTTTTTTTTTTTTTAATTAAGGTAGCTGTATCATCAAATTGTTTATTCACAATCAATTTTCAACCTTTAAGTGTTTTTGTGTTGTTTCCTTTTTAAACAATGGATAAAATTAGGACAAAGTTTATTGATGAATAGAAAATACTTTATCTTTTTTTTTTTTTTTTGCCCAGAAAAATCCATCCATTTTCTTGACCGCTTATTCCCCACAAAGGGTTGCTGGAGCCTATCTCTGCTGGCTTTGAGCAGTAGGCGAGGTACACCCTGAACTGGTTGCCAGCCAATCGCAGGGAACACAGAGATTAACAACCATCCACACTCACAAGCACACGTAGGAACAATTCAGAGCATCCAATTAACCTGCCATGCATGTCTTTGGATGTGGGAGGAGACCGGAGTACCCGGAGAAGACCCACGCAGGCACAGGGAGAACATGTAAACTCCACCAAGGAAGGCTGGAGCCTGGACTCGAACCCGAGTCCTCAGTACTGGGAGGCAGACGTGCTAACCAGTCATTCACCGTGCCGCCGCCCAAAAACATTCCAAACATAAAATATTTTTTTACGTTCTTAAACAGCATGCACAAAGTGATCATGAAAAGAGATTTAAATAAATACATTATATACTGTTCAGAAACTACAAATACAAAAAATAACTAAAAATTCTGCGTTCATCACTTCTTTTTCAACCTAAATAAACAAGATGTTTAAGATTATCATGCAACAATAAATATAAACCATACAACAACATACCAAAAACAAATTCTTTTTCAAATACATTACTGTATGTGTTCATGCAATCTACTACAAAGATGAGATGCTAAGTCATGTGATGGCACATGATCGAAACACAGCAGAGGAGAGGGGGAGCAAGTCTGCCTGTGGCTACTGTGATATGCCTGTTTTCTGTTTGACCAAACCGCAGCAGTGCATAAAAGAGCCAAACTGAAACTCAACTACTAGAACGATATTATAGTGCTAGTATTGATCCCATAGCGATACTGACTAGGTATGGATAATATCGATATTTGGATCGATCCGGCCCACCACGAAATGAAAGCCAGTGACAGTGGATGAGGGTGGGGAATGGGGATGATGTGCTGTCAGGACACTGATCAAGTGAGAAGCGCATTCTGGACATATTGGAGCCCGTCCAGGACCTTGCTAGGCACCACACAGGAAAGGTTTGTGTTATCGTTTTTCCAGTTATTGTCAGAATCTAGGCTAGTTTCATGTAGCTACCAGTGTTGCCACAGTTATCTTGAATAAGAAACTTAGTTACTTTACTGATTACTTGAGTTTGAAAGTCACTAAGTTATTTTATTAGTTACTTTAGGCAGACACCAACAATCCCTCTGAAAAATTACAACTGACTTTGCCAATTTTTATTGTTGAAAAATATAAAAATAAAGACCACGTTTTTGACTTAACACGAACCATTGATCATTTAAAAAAAAAAAAACCATAATACTACTACTACTACTACTACTACTACTACTACTACTACTACTACTACTACTAATAATAATAATAATAATAATAATACAATGCTGTCTTTTCTGACCTGACCTCTAATACTGCTATGGTAAAATTTAACATTTATAATGCACATCAATTATAAAGACACATTTATTTAAAAAAAAAAAAAAAAAAAAAGCAGCTCTGCTTCACGTAACCTGTTGGGACTTCCTAATCTTGAAATACCATGCTGCCACAACTGTCTCTTCAAATGTGATGCAGTATTTTTTATTTTTTTGTAATAGTATATAACACTTGTCTACACTCAGCATGGAGTGTACAGCCAACCATTTCATATTTAGCTGTCACACACTCACTTTATTTTCCGCTTGAAAACGCTAATGTCTCCTTTCTTCGTTGGTATGTACATTTGAGACATCAACTTGCCAAAAATGTGAGTTGATGCATCCGTGACAGCACTCAATCCAGATGATTGGGTTTAGATGACCTCATCCCATAATGCTTTGCAGTTTAACATCTAAATATTATGTTTACGTTACAGTTGTGTCATGTCTTCGGGAGTGTTGAGGGCCCAATGCAGAGACTGAAACATGGGAACAGTGCAACATGATTGATTAAAGGCAAGATGTGGAGTTGGGCAACGCAGCTCTGGTTGCGAGATCGGATCCGGGTGTAGGTAGTGTAAGGTTGCCAACTTTCTGATTCCGAAATAAGGGACAGGTGCACGGCACGGTGCCATGGTGGTGTGAGCATGATGTGTGAAATCAGTGTATATTCTGATTAGATTCAAAATGCACAAAGTTTGTACATTCCCTTTAATCCTGACTGCAGGCCATCATTATGTAACCTCATACTATACCTCAAAGCAACCACAATTTGTCTCTTTCCTTAAAAAAAAAAAAAAAAAAAAACGGGTGCAAAAAAAATTCAATGCAAAAGATGAGCGGGACTCACCAAAGATACTTTAACAGCGCAGTCTTTTCTTTCTTACAGGTTTATCCATTCTCTCTTCCTAACCGACCAGTTATTATTATTTATTTATTTAGTTTTAAGCCACTTGTGCAGTGTGTATAAACCGCTCCAACAAATGCACGTGACGATGCCTGATGCCTGTGATTGGCTGACAGGTGCCGTGCTTCGTGACATTGCCGTTTTAGCTGATCTAGGACCTGTAGAGTGCGGTTTGCTGTGTTAAGCGTCGATTGCGAAACTTGCCAACAAGCTAAATTCTCACAATATTTGTTCATAAATAGTACGCGGATACATCTTGTATTGCTCCTGCTGATACGTTCGCAGCCGACGTATTAAGATCGGCGTTTAGAGTGCAGGCGACATGAAGCTGTGACAAAACCAGGAAATGCCTCTCTCTCTCTCTCTCTAGTTGCCTCTCTTACCTTGCAAGATCTCCACATAACACACAGCAACTCATTTTATTTGCTACGAGCAACTTCCTTGTCACTTGTCAACCTACGGGAGCAGCCGTGTCCAAAAATGTCAAAGATGCCGTTTGCTGCATTTTGTGTAAGCAGTGAGAATTATTTTACTGGACTTTTGAGCTCCCATACGGGACATAACAATTTAGTCCAAAATACGGGGCGTCTCGGATAATACGGTACAGTTGGCAACCCTAAGGTAGTGGTAGGCGGGGTTCAGAGTGTAGGATTGGCTGGTAAGTTACGGAGCAATCTGAAGGGTAAAAAGTAGGGGTGGGACAAAAAAACGATTCGACCGAACCATCGGTCGTCAAGGGGAGCTAAACGGCCGTATCGGTAGCAAACTTGTCAACCGATACAAAATCCGCCGGGAATCCTTAGATACATTGTTTGTAAAGCTGTGGACCAGATATCGCGTTGCTCTAAATCGGTTGCGAGTGAGGCTTTATGGTTTTCATAACAATAGCAAGAGTTCTGCACCGTGCTCTACTTGTTTTGTTTACATTTCAGTAGCATCACTATTCAAGCTACTTCCGTGTTTACAGAGAGCTAGCAAAGTAGCGCTCAGAGACACTTCATTCCCCGGATGTTGTAAACATAATGCAAAGACGTTACGCACCTTTTTTGGGGGGGAGGTGGGGCCGCCTACCGTCAACGCCGTGCTCACGACACGGCACGCGCGCAGTCGCGCACAACGAGTGACAACATACAAATGGAGACAGTTATAAGAAGCCGGTGCCGTACATCTCGGTATTTCCCATGGCTATCGAGTCCTCTCGGTGCACTTGTATGTCCCGGGCCGGCGTTGGTACTGCGCGCGAGCCGAAAAGAATAACTCCCGTGACGATCCAATGCATGGATTCAAACGCAGATATGTCCCACAGCCAACACACCAGCTAAGCTAAAAGCACACTGCAAGTATCTCATTTCCCAGTTTGTGGCTCCCTGTCAACGTATTCAACTAGCATGAGCATCAGATAGGAGAACTGAGACGTGCCCGCGATTACGTCATCAAACTCAAAATGAACGACAGCCCAAAAAACAAAACAAACAGTAGTAATTCTGTGGTCATCATCGTGTCTCAGATTAAAAAAACAAAAAAAGATGTCATACATTAACCAAAAATTAATGTGACGGCAAAGAAAAACAAAAATAGTTAAAAACAAAAATTGTTGATAAAAAGGGAAGGGCACTTTTGGAAATATTTTTGGATATATTAAGTGGTTAAAATGTGTTTGATAGATTTATTGTTCCATAAGGTGGCTTCATATTTCTTTTGGCTGGACGGTAGGTTTATTTCATGTCTTAAATTTATGTTTCTGAAATACTTCACAATGTGGACATATTCTGTTTAATTGTGTTGGTGTCTTTTTAAAGGTTAAATATTTATATTTCAAATTGAATTATCAGCCTTTTGTTTTCCTGATCCTGATTTTGAATAAAAACAAACAAACAAAAAACAATTATAACTGTCAAAAACGACTAATAAATATTTAAACTGATACATTTTTCAGTCATATCGCCCAGCCCTTTGTTCCGGTCCATTTAAATAATTGATTCAACATATAAAAATATAGAAGACATTGTTGATGTTCTTTTTTAACACATTTGTAGATACTGTAAAAATTTGTGGTGTTTTAAGATTAATGTTTACAAACAACAAATGTCACTATAAGTTTTGAATATTGAAATTAATCGTATCGAATCGAAAATTGTATCGTTCCCAAACTTAATCGAACCGTATCGAACCGTTCTGTTCTGAAAGATAATCGTTTTTCAATCGAATCGCAACCTGTGTATCGAGATACATATCGAATCGGCCTCATGTCAGAGATTCCCACCCCTAGAAAAAGGCAGGGTAAAAAATCTGGGAATACTAGACAAAGCACAAATCAATTGGCTAGATTCACAAACTATTTAGTGAGTGTTGTAGTGATGGGCATTACAGTTCTTTTAGGGGAACTGAATCACTAGAATCAGTTCATTTAAAAGAACCGTTCAAAAGATTCGATCACCGAATCGTTCACCCCCCTACCCCCACCCGGACGCCGTGACAAAAAAAAAAAAAAAAAAAGGAATGTGCTTTTTTTTAATATATATATATATATATATATATATATATATATATATATATATATATATATATATATATATATATATATATATGAAGTTACTTTTTATATTCAACTGTAATAATAATAATTTTAATAATAATGATGATAATAATAATAATAATAATAATAATAATAATAATAATAATAATAATAATAATAATAATTACAGTAGACGACACCCACAGTACACAGAGAGGATAATAAATCCGTTAAAGATATCCCCAACAACGTCATCTCCCCGCTGCTGCAGCTCGGGGCACACCATCATGTGCTGGTGAGAGGGAGACTGTCACTCGCTCTATTTTGTTTTTATGAGCTTGCCTCCAACCCAGTACGTGGACGAACACCACACTAGCCGTTAGTTTGGAGAAACACATGATAATGAAAGCTTGTCCCCGCCAGTACGGAAGTAGTGGCGTTTCTGTGAGTTCCTTCCTTGGCAAATCTTGAATCACTCGTGGCAAGACTACAAGCACTCACTCACTGAACTGGTATGGCAGTACGTTCACTCAATGAATCGTACGCGACTGGGAAATGGAGGTAGTACGTTCACTGAAATGGCAACAGCCGCAACACTCATTCACTGAATCGTTCGTTCCTGAACCGGAAATGGAAACACGTTCACCCACTGACTCGTTCACTGACTGAACCGGAAATGGCAACACACTCTTTCACTGAATCGTTCCTGAACCGGAATTGGCAACACGTTCACCCACTGACTCGTTCACTCACTGATCCGTTTACGTCTTCGCGAACAGGAAGCTTCCTCAGTGACTCGTTCCTGAACACCAATAGTGAGATAGTGAGGCTGCATGTGTAGTAAAGTTCCGCCTACAGCTGATACTAGCTTCTGATTTGTCGTTCGCGAAGACTGACGGCATGAGCGTGGCTGCTCTCAAATGAACTGAGAAGAGAACGAATCACTTCAAGAAGTGACACGTTCACTGAACGAATCGGTCGTGACCGACACAACACTAGAGAGTTGATCTCGCGACGAAGTGGAGCTTGGAACCAGCTCAAGTTGGCCTTTGATTGTAATTGATGACACCCAGCATCACTCGTCTCACCAATCCTGCAAGGACACACACAGCCACACAGGGGCGGGGCTCAAGGAGCAGAGCGATTAGACCTGACAAGTTGTTTGTTGTGTCCCAGTTGATTTAGTAAAAAGCGTGTTTTACCTCCTTTATTTTAATAATTGTTCAACTAATGTGCAAACTATGCATTTATCAGGCTAACTTTGAGGTGGTGATCAATAACTTGTGCCTCATGTTGCTCATGTCTGCAGCCTAGTGGCAGTAATCTGTCATTGTCATCCCTGAAGAAGGTAGACACGTTGAAGATGGGTGACTTCCCATCTTTATTAGACCCAAAATAACGAAATACAAACTTGTGTCATAACTTTCATCTGACTACTACAGAAAATATAGAAAAGCGTTAGATAAATAGTTACTCAAAATAGCGGCGTAACGCACTAATTAGTAACACATTACCAGCATCACTGGTAGCTATCTGAATAATTATAGTAGTGGTTATGCCAGTTACTTAAATGATTGTTCATGAGAACACTGTAAATGTATGTAAATAGTACAGGTTATGAATATAAATGCCATAATACAAACAATACTAAATTTCATTTAGGATTTATTGAGTAAAGCACCACTGAACTGAAAAGTATGGTCACCAATTGACAATTCTAAAACCAATTCTGTCATGGCCTGGGCCGCATACGCCAGAGTTCATGACCAGTTCATGACCTGTTATGTGCCTGTTATGCGTCTGTTTAGGTACTGATGTAACAAGTGTCTGTTTACAAAACGTGTTGTTTGTGATGTCAATCTTGAATCCTTTAGATGATGTCGGGGACCTAGGTGATGGTAGTCCTTTACGATTCATTGTCTGTAGGTGCAATCTGAGGATTGTGTGTGGTTTGTCGGATTAGTGTCGAACTGTCCTGTGTACAGCGCCTCTGAGTTTCTGCCTCTCGATGTGAATAAATGGAGAAAATCTTATTTGTGTCTGTATTTGGGATCCAAACCTTTCAGTGCACAACAAATTCCGGGCATTTCTGATATTTCCGCAATGTAAATGCTTACTTAAATGCGTTAGCGTTTAAACAAACAGCATATTGTATTGCTTTTGCCTGTGACGAACATACAATCCAGGCAGATTGTTAAAATAGTTAAATGACATTTCATCACATTTTGAAATGAAAATAATCCTCACAATTCAAATAACGATTCAAAGTCCAATGCGTCATATCACCAATGAAAACCGCCATTTTGACTTGTGACGGAAGCTCGGAATTGTTTATATAGGGACTCTGTTTGTAATGATTTCTTGTGATTGACAGGCGATTAGTCTTACCTCTTACTGGTGGCCGTAAGAGGGAACACATAACCCCTATCCTGGCCTCTCTTCACTGGCTGCCCGTGAAATTTAGGCTTAGAGGAGATCGAGCCTTTGCTGTTGCCGGTCCCTCCCTTTGGAACGACCTTCCACTAAATATTAGGCAATCCCCCTCGTTATCCTCTTTTAAAACACATATTAAAACACATCTGTATTCTTTGGCTTTTGGCGCACCATGAGACTTGTTTTTGGTGTTTTGTGGTGTGTATGAGTTTGATGTTTAGTCTACTTATTTAGGCATTTTTTAAAATCTTTTTATTCACTCCCCTACTTATTTATTTACTGATGTAAAATGTATTTACTTGTAAAAAACAAAACAAAAAAACAACAACTTTTATTCACACTTCAAAATGTTTGCTTTGTTCTTGTTTTATTACCTTATTTTTTTTACTGCAAAACTGATATTTATGTTTATGTACAGCACTTTGTATACAGCAATGCCAGATATCTTGAATGTGGCAACATATGAAGCCTATTTAAATCCAGACGGATATCTGTCAATAGATGGTAAAAATGTGCTCTCGTCTAATAGCATTCAAGTGTCCAAGGTAGGTCCTGGGTGAGTTTTCCAAACCCAAAAGTTCTTTTTCTTTTAGATGATGTCCTCTGGGCAGTATGAATCCACGAGGCAGGTATATTAAAAGGTCAAGATGATGGATTATTTGATAAGACCATATTGTGCACAGTGGCACAAATGCACAATCTCTCGTGGGGATTTTGCTCTCCTCACATATTAATTTCCTCTTATTCACTCTTTTCTTCATCACTCACCCCCAGCATGTTTAATTAAGATGCACTTTGCATATAACACCCTCTCATCGCTTTGGCACTTATTCAGCATCGCACTTATACACTGGCACTTCTTTATCATTACATAACCCACACACTTATCACCCTCCTATCATTTAGAAAGGTGTACTGTGAGTGCAGTTGTGATATTAGTCTCATTAAAGCAGGCACTAATTGCTGGCTTGAGAGACAACAGAGGCAAACCTTCATAAGAGGAATTTTGAACGTTAACTCCATGGAGACCTCGCCGCTTCTCACTGCACTGCAGTAACAAACAGCAAGTGTACAGAGCCTCATTCTGTTCGCACGCGCGCACACGTGATTGCCAAATATATTGTACATACAAACACAACCCACAATAGCGTTAATAATACATTTCTCTCATCTATTTTCCTGGCATTGAGATGCCCGTTATTGAGAGAGCATATTGTCACCACACATATAAACTTCGTTCTTTGTGTGCTAATTATGAATAATAAAGCAGATGTTTAAATAATTGCCACGGTGGTCCTTTGGTGCCTCTCCAGCAGCTAACTAGGTCACATTTGATGAAGCTTTTCCTGCT